>NW_016911072.1:236579-245439 GCF_001483705.2 Eufriesea mexicana
ATTCCTGCATGCTACGCGAAAGTGTGGATGGCTGGAGACAGGAATGGGGCAAAGGGAGGTGGAAGCAGGGCTGGCAAGGCGTCCGGTAAATTCCTGGCGGTTTGCTTGAACCACATCCCCCTTTACACGTCGCTATGCACTTAAGTGCGATTCTCCTTGGCGAAGGATATACGTCGAGACATAGTGTGCCACGTCCGACCGCTGTCGTAAAATCGTTTCCTTGCCCGTTTCCAGAAAGGAACATTTACTTGCACGTGAATATTTCGTTCAATGTCGAGGCTCGGTGCACCATATCGACCGGCAACATTTTTACTACCCCTTCTGATACTCTGTCAAGCTCCCTGCGAGACGACTCGCGTGTCCCTTGCGATGTTTAACAATCTGCTCGGTGTTGTTGTTTGTTCGATCATGAAGGTACAAAGGTGCTCGAAATTACTGGCTTCGCATAGTTTGCTGCTGCTGTCCGTGAAAACGTGCAGCCATTTTAAGGAAAATTAATATTACAGGTTGGTTCTTATTTGGGTGCAAGTGTAACTAATTATGCGACTTAATTTCGTATTTTAGATGTTATATATGGTATAATAATAAGGTTGCTGTAATTTATAATTGAATCTCAGTATTTTAAGCAATATTAAAATTAAAACCATAGTAAATATATCTATTATATGTAGGTGCATGTCATGGGGTAGTAGTTTACTGTGCAGTTAAATGGAGTATTTGAGAGTGATACTAGCTTATGTGAAAATGAGTGCTGGTATTTTTTAATATCAGAATGGTCGTTAAATTAATTGTCAAGTTTAATGATAAAGATTCCTTGTTTTATTGTTGTTTAATGCAAACTAATGCTGACACTAGAACTGTGGATGGAAATGGATACTAATATCTTCTACGTTTTTTAATAGTTATCATATTAGTATATTTAGATAAAAATATTTAAATAATGAAATCAATTCGCAATAAAGTATTTTAAACAAAGTTTGATTGACACGTTCTAGAAAATTCTTCTCTCTCTCTCTCTCTCTTTCTCTCTCTTCTTACTCTTATTAACCGTTACATACCCATGTTCCCATATATTATATTGCACTTATATTGCACTCCCAGTTGCACTCCATATATTATATTTATATCATCGTAAATGAGTTTCACATATTCAACCCCATTCACATTCACACATATAAAAGCACACTCACGAAATTTTTATTTCAATATAGTAAATACATTTTAAATTGTTATAGCATATAAAACTATAATAATTCCTCTTTTCATTGATATCGATTTTCAATTTCTTTTTGCTGTCGATAATAAAATATGCAAACAAATTGATAATTAAGAACACGACTATAATTAACAAAAAGAAAGAGAAAAAATTCCTCGTTTCAGACGAAAACACACAATATAAAACCACCCTCACGAAATTTTTATTTCACTATAGTAAATACATTATAAATTGTTACAGCATATAGAACTATAATAATTCCTCTTTTCATTGATATCGATTTTCAATTCCTTTTCGCTGTCGATAATAAAATATGCAAACAAATTGATAATTAAGAACACGAGTATAATTAACAAAAAGAAAGAGAAAAAATTCCTCGTTTCAGACGAAAACACACAATATAAAACCACCCTCACGAAATTTTTATTTCAATATAGTAAATACATTTTAAATTGTTATAGCATATAAAACTATAATAATTCCTCTTTTCATTGATATCGATTTTCAATTTCTTTTTGCTGTCGATAATAAAATATGCAAACAAATTGATAATTAAGAACACGACTATAATTAACAAAAAGAAAGAGAAAAAATTCCTCGTTTCAGACGAAAACACACAATATAAAACCACCCTCACGAAATTTTTATTTCAATATAGTAAATACATTTTAAATTGTTACAGCATATAAAACTATAATAATTCCTCTTTTCATTGATATCGATTTTCAATTTCTTTTTGCTGTCGATAATAAAATATGCAAACAAATTGATAGTTAAAGGCACGACTATAATTAACAAGAAGAGAGAAGAAAAAATTCCTCGTTTCAGACGAAAACACACAATATAAAACCACCCTCACGAAATTTTTATTTCAATATAGTAAATACATTTTAAATTGTTATAGCATATAGAACTATAATAATTCCTCTTTTCATTGATATCGATTTTCAATTTCTTTTCGCTGTCGATAATAAAATATGCAAAGAAATTGATAATTAAGAACACTACTATAATTAACAAAAAGAAAAGAGAAAAAATTCCTCGTTTCAGAGGAAAACATAAATTTCCCGGCTGAAGAACTTCATTTACCGGAACACGCGTTAGAAACTACCCCATTTTTTCCAAGCGTTCACCACCGGTCAAATAATTCCCCGATGTACACTTCTTTCAGCTAACTCCTTGCTGCTCCCAAGTATAATTTCTGCCTTACCTCTTCCCTCACGGACACTATTTCCGCTGTCGTTCTCCAGTTTCTGTCCGCGTACCCTCTGTCAGACGAATTTCCATGAAATTACGCGATAGCACCGCGGGGGCGGCGGGGGCGATGGCGCCCGGAGCGGCTTGATAATCACTTTCGATCGTAACTATGGTAATGAGGCGGCTAATTATAAAAAGGAATTACAAGCATTCCCGCAAGGGAAACGCGAGAAAGAAAGGGAAGTTTCCTTACGGGTAAAACGGTCAGGACAACGATGCCTTGCCGCTTGAGTAACGACTTTCGGGACAGCTAACTACTTTTAACGAGCAGTCGCGAACGTTTAATGAATAGAAAACGGTCCAGTCCCTGTATCCTGGAGACGTGGATGTTGTAACGTTCCATCTTCTGCTCGAACGACGTTGTCTCCGATAGAAATATGGTCTCGCTGTTCTTCGGGAGTGAGAGGTATCGAAGACTATGGGGTTGAGGGGTGAGTCTTATGGTGCGTTGCATCCTTCAAATATCTTGGTCGTATCTCTAATATTAACCCTTTGTACTCGACGATCTTTTGGCTAAAAATGAGTAGGAGTTTAAAGATTTTTTTCTATAAAGCTGGCGATATTTCTTATAGTAATAAATAAGAAATCGTATAATAATTAACACGTAGAATTATTTCATTTCGATAGCTCGCACACCGTTACATTATCTTAAATTTGATATATTAATTAATATCGATCTTCGAAATTTTATCTAATGATGACTGACGGTCGCCTCTTGAGTGCAAAGGGTTAAGTCCACTTACCTGAATCGCCCTCTGTAATTTGTTTAACGTTACAGAGACTCCTGTCAGTATACAGGGTGTGCCAAAAATTGTGGGCCGATTGGCAGGGGGTAGTGATTGCATGTACAAAAATTAATTGTAAGGAAGGAATATTTAATCAAAAATATTATAGTACAGACTGGTTTCGGATTTTTATTGTTACTTAATTATTAAATATCTAGGAAATTGTTATTTCAAATATTTGTTTAATATAAAAGGAATTGAAAGGGAAAGGATATTAATGAAACTGTTAGTTTAGGTCTCTCTATGATGTATGTACTGTGTGGAAAATATTATATTTGGTAATTCTACATTACATTATACTTCATACATTATTGTATATCTGAAATATGTACTACAAGAAAAGGAACGAATCTGTGTTGGAAGAATATGATCCTTATTTTCTCTTATAAATTTTATTTTGTCCTTCTGTTATTTATTTCCAATTATTTATTATTTACGTTTATTTCGAATCAAAGGGAAAGGATATTAATGAAAGTGTTACTTTAGGTCTCTGTACGATCTATGTACTGTGTGGAAAATATTATTGTAGGTAATTCTACATTATATTATACTTCATATATTATATAATACTTCATACATTATTGTATATCTGAAATATTTACTACAAGAAAAGGAACGAATCTGTGTTGGAAGAATATGATCCTTATTTTCTCTTATAAATTTTATATTGTCATTCTATTATTTATTTCCAATTATTTATTATTTATATTTATTTCGAATCACATTTCGTGTTTTATTTTAAATAAACGTAGTTTGAATATAATGAACACCCTCAAAGAAACTAATTTCATATCTCAAATATGATTACACGTATTTTAGAAATAATTGAATGATATTAGGAATAATAGAAATAAATATTTTGTTAACTCAGATTTAAGTCTCTAATTAACCCTCAGCACTCGAGAGGCGACTCTCAGTCGCCATTTAATCGAATTCTAAAACTCGATGTTAATTAATATATCAAATTTAAAATTACCCAACGATGCGTGGAATTAAGAATGTCGAAGTAAAATAATTCTACGTCTTAATTTGCATACGATTTTTTATTTATCATTTTAAAAATATCGTTAACTTTATGGCAGAAAGTCTTCGAATTGTTATTTTTCTGTAACGAAGGAATCGCCGAGTGCAAGGGTTAAATATAACGCGAATAAGTTTTATTTATTCGAAAAGTGTAATAGAGAATTATTTCTCGAAAATGGGTCGCGTTAATATCACGATCGTTGGAATTTCAACTTCCTTTTCTCTCTTATTCTTCCTTCGAGATTTTCTATGGTTCAGTACGCCTCGAGTCCTTCTCTAAACAGTTCCTCGGATTTTCCTTATATTTCTTTAATGCTCTCCGGCATATATGAAGTATTCTCATCAATCGTAGCGTTCGACTGCAGCCCTATTCTGCTCTGCAGTGGAAGAAAGGAATGCTATGGATTCAGGGTACGTGGTAAATTCAGCACTGGCGAGAAACGAGATGCTTCCGGAATGTCAAAGATCATTCCACTCTTTACATGAACAGTGCCTCAGTCAGAATTCGAAAAAATGAAGCTTCTACTGCCATTCTTCCTGCATTAAAATTAGGTTTTACTAATTCCTTCAAATATCGCATCATCCGTTTATCAAAAATTCCGGGTTTCTTCATCATACAGGACGAACAAATCCTATTAAAATTATATAATTCCACTTCATTTGTGACAATAAAATTTAAGCTGTAAATTATGATATAAAATCTGCAATTTTGTTCCAAAGTCCCCCCACACTGTCCCAAAAATTTTTGACACAGCATCCCCGATAAAACTCGATTCTACAAATGGGTAGCTGCATTTTTATGGTCATAAATATCACATTCCCGATAACTTCATAGAATTCCAGCACAGCGAATTTTCTTCGCACTTCGTGTGAATCATTCGCAGATTACACACAGATCTTCCATCACTGTTACCCCCATTGTGCTTCCTAGAAACAACTATGCACGTATAAAATCCGCCATTAAAATCCCCGTTATTCTGCACCAAAAATGCTACTAGCGAAAAATTCCTCCTTTCGAAAATATCGATCAATCCTGCTTTGCAGTTTATCCTTATCGTAAATCCAGCAGGGTCTCTCCGTAATCCAAAAGAGACCTCGGTGAACGAATTGCAGGGATCGATGTTATTAATAGACGCAGCGAGACATAAGTAAGAGTAATCATCCAGTTGTCCAAAGGCGAATAATCTTCTAGGTGTACTGGGATCCTTGTACGACCAGGCGAAAGGAAAATCGATGCGTCCGCAGCTGCAAAAAGGACGAAAGCTCGTCGGTAACGGGTCAGATAGCCAGGCTTGGTAATAAAATTTTTTCCCTGCATGATTTGTTGGCAATGAACTGCACACACGGCCGGACGGGGGCTGGAGATGCATCTCGCGAACGTATAACGTGTTTCCCGTGGAGCAATTTTCCACGATCTCTGTTTCTTTCAAATCAACGTAACAGCTCTTCCGCTTTTCGCGCTTCCTGCGTGTCAGCGTGGTGATATACGAACGGGCCAGCGCTTAAATGAGTTTTTCAAGGCTCGCCAGGCGCGCATGCGCGCGCCAGCGCGGTGGGGGTAACCTGACCTCGTGTAGGTGGCGCGCGCAGTCGACGTGCTCGCGGCGAAGCGAGAAGTGAAAGTCAACGGAACTAATGGTCGTCGTTCTTCGAAGAATTCTACGAGTATTGTCATTGGTCAAGGAAGAACAGGTTAGTTGTAAGGATTAAGATTTTGCGAACTGGTTTACCGTTGGGTTTAACCCCTTGCCTTACGATTTAAGTTCCTATGGCGCGTGCCATGATCAACTGCAAAGTTGGTCACACGACGAGCCATTTCGCGGTAACGCTAAGCGTTTAGAATTGTGACAATCATGAACGTTACGTTTTCATTTGCAAACACGTTTCTTCGAAGTAATTTCCTAACTTGTTTAAGAAATTATATTTGAATGTACAAACTAGGTGAGGAATAATAGAGACAGAACGTGTATCTGAGAGAGAAAGACAGGGATCAGAGTTAACCTCAAAGCTTAGTCGTATTGTTTACACTGGGCCTATCTACGAGCCATGTCTCTCACTTGTGTTTTGCTGGAATTCCTTACCATAGGTCTCGCACGATATTGTAGACAGAGGCAAAGTAATATCTTGGCGAAATGTTTGGATTCTTCGACTGTTTATATGGCTCGCGAAGAGGTTATGCGCAACGAGTTGACTTTGGTATTCGCGTTGAGGTTAGACACGGGTATCGGTACGTTGGTGAGATATCGTTGAGTTATTTGTAGTAGGGATTGAAACTATCATTAGCATTAGAATATTATTAATACTCTTGATATTTTCATCTCCATATATAGTTACTTCACATTCATAGGTCTATGATTGTCAGTATTTGTTGCAGAAATTTTTATTAATATTTTATTATTATATTTTAAATATCCGGTTCTTACTTTAGGCATACTATTATTTTAGTTTTACCATTTTTAATCAAACTTGATTCATAATTATATATTATTTCTACTTTGATATACTGTTTTGGATAATTTTACCTAATATACATATTTTTAACACACTCATCTTTGATTTGAAAATAATAATAATAAAATAAAAGAAGATTTAAAGTAAGATGCGTGTGTTTTTTTAATTCATTTGCAACAAACACTGATAATCATGGATCGTGTTACCATTTTATCACCGTCACTATAGATGTCGCTGTTCCTCCGTTCTTCTTCTTAAATTTCTCCTTTATTTTACGGAAATGGAAAGAAAGAATCGCACAATTGGCGAGATGAGGGAACGGTATCCTCGAAGGGTGTTAAGAATCGCGACAGTGGAAACTAATAAAGAAATTATTCTACATCCTGTTCTCGACTAGGTGGACGTAGCAGAGAGAAATGGCCACGCGTTACCGCGGGAATAAGGTGTAAATTAAAAATCGTAGGCGACTCCGACGAGCTCGCGTGCAATAACTTCAAGCTTACAGCTCGTTAGGAGACGCTGTAAGTGTGTGATGAGTTTCAACGACAAAGTTCTCCGTGACTCTTATAAATCCAGCGGGTGTCTGGCCTGCCATAATCGTTTATACCCTCGTAAACCTGCATTCGCGGACCAACTCGATATTATGTTCCGGTCGAAGGGGGAAAACCATGGAGTAACGATGGCGTGTAATCATGGCGACAAAATTGTTGACACGATGAAGTGTCGAGGATTAGATTTATATGGCGTTGACAGAAATTAAAATTCCCTGCAGCTCCTTTTATTGGACGATATTCACATGATGCGCATGAATAATGATAAACATTCTTGTTGTAGTCTTTAATAAGTAAATTTATTATACTTGTAAACTGAAGCTCTCATTATGGAGTATTTTGAGTTGATAAATTCAAATATTTATTACAATTTTTGAATTTAGATAGGTTTATTTATCTTCATTTATATTTTTATGCGAGGACTATTATCATTTGGGAGAAATAATTGCTCAGAATTGTAAATATTAAATTTTGCATTATGTTTATTTATTGTAATTTAATATAAGTATCGTAGGTTTCGAGTTTCAAATTTCGGTTTTCTTAGGGAACAGAATATTAGAAAAATTTGGAATATTTATGGATTCAGGAATATTTTGTACCTATGTACATTACCTCGTTAACTGTTTCGTTGTTTCCTATATAAAAATATCCTCCAATACTTCATTATGTTTATATTAGACACGTTATTTTATACTTCAATTTACCATAACTAAAATCAATTTTTCTACAATTAATTCCTCCTCAGGAATCCTCAGCTAGAAAATTTACCGTAGAAAATTGTTAACAATTAACAGGTTGCCTATATTAACACTAGGACTATCAAGGTGATCAGTATTGTTGTTATATACAATGTATGGGTTATCATTTACTATGATAATTTCTCAGAATCAGAATAACTATACGTGCTTTCTTAGTGGTAGCTTGGAAGGAAGCGACTTCCACCATTAGGTCTTTATTTAACACTAGAACTACCTAACTATAACGTGCACAGATTATAGTAATTTCAGCGATACGATAGAATATTAATGAATATATCGATTACAGTTTTTTCTTAATACGAGTTGATACCAATTTTATTCTTAAAGTAGGTGTATGTGTTGATGCATATGTGGTGATTGCAAAAAGGAAAATTCTGGGACCAGTCATTTTAACTGGGTTGGTAGTTCTAGTGTTAAATAGCCAAAGAAACGCCAGATGTCGCTAGAAGCGTCTAGCAATATGGAACGGGAGATTAGAACTCTTCAACAAGTATGACCTGTTTCAGAAATTTTATTTTCGCGATTGCTGAAAATATTGTAGGATACTAAAAGAAATCGCGAATCGGTTATTGCCAACAAAAACAAATTGTAAACCGATCGATATCTTCTAGAAACAAATCGAAAAGTTATTCTATATAACAAAATTAAGTTGCGCGACTCCTCTACGGGGAGGTGAAGCGTAGGTTAAGGAAAGCATAAAAGCGTGATCCTTGACAACCAAAACAGAGTCCTTAGAAATCGGTTGTGACCAGCACAAGCGTGAGTCGCTTGGTGTTGGAAAGAGAGTTTTAAAAGAGTGCGTCTTTGCGTGTTTTCGTT
>NW_016911072.1:246201-328494 GCF_001483705.2 Eufriesea mexicana
ACATTAATTTATATCGAACCGGTCAGCCTTCGAATATTCGTGTGAAATATCGTAGAAATATATTGCAGGTTTTGAAGAATAGTCTGCTGCGATTTTAGGTAATTTATTATTGCATTTGACACAGTGGATTGGGGAGATAATGAGAATCTTGGCATGTAAACGATTATTTTATTTTATTTTGTTTTATTTTATTTTATTTTATTTTATTTTATTTTATTTATTCACAGGTTGATTCCTCTTTATATTCATTTTCTACGCTGAGTTAGTACAGAATTAAGTTGTTTTAAAAATGTGATATGGAGCAAGAAGATATCCAGTCGCGTGGAAAATTAATTATAAGTAGATAACTCCATGGTGTCGCAACGAATTGGAAGAAGGAATTATTGCCCGTTGATGTTTGGTATTTAATCGAGTTAAAATTGAGTCCCAACTGTACTTCCATCTTTTCTTGCTAGAATAATTTATATCGAAATTAGTTTCCGCGAATTAGAGTGTTCCGATCCTTCACGATGTTTGACACAGTAATTTTAGAGAATAATATGTAACTTTTTCGTTTCGATTTTGGGTGTTTTGTGTACAGACGAATTTCTTGAAATTTTCGAACCTCGGAAACTCGCGACACTGCTCGGGATTCGACAAAATTTTAAGTTTCGAGAGTTCAAAAGGTTACCCTTTTTATGCGACGATAAAGTTTCTTTGAAGGGAAATTGAAAATTGTATAAATCCGGAAATTAATTGAGAAAATTGTATTCCACCATTCAGTTATTAAATATATTGCCGGAAAAAGCGTTTGAGCTTTGAAAATGTCGAGAAATTTGAATTTTTACAGAGTTCCTGGAATTAAAAAATTAGATTCGAACTCACTCGTACTCTTTCATATTTTTACCAATATTATCACCAGTTGTTTTTGCATAAGTTATACATGCATATTTAGGAAAGTCAGTGTATCGGCTGAAATTGTTCGTCAGCGGCCGTGTTTTATTATTCAAAGGGTATAAAGCTAATACGAAACATGCTGTGACTGTAAAAAGTTTCTGTCCATAATGAACTTTTATCGTATTATCGAAACAACGAGGTTTCGAAAATAAAGACCAATTGCACGAGTATGGCGTGTAACGTGACATATGGAAGACAATGCTGTTAAATTTCTGCTGAAAGAATTTTATTAATGCACTGAACTTTAACTGAAATAGAATTACAGCTTTGCCGGAAAATTTTGTTTGCCAGAGTTTCGTTGTAAATGTTGGCTATAGCGTGTTTAATTTTATTTTAATTCGCGCTATTTACACATGTCATTTTTTATTTTCCAGTGGTTACTTGCAACATCATTTGCAGGATTTTAATAATTATATTCGAAGATTTTCGTTTTTTAAATTATTTAACAGTAAATATCAAACATTCTCATAATATTATTTAATTATTATAGGTCACGTGTTATTTTAATATTATTAAATATTAAAATAGTATTAATAGTATTAATTAGTATAAAAGTTAATATTTAATATTATTAAATACTGCTGTTATTAAAATTGCACGAGAGTTGTGAATAGTGTTATAGGAATTCAAATGCTACTATAATCCAACTATAATATATTCAAAATAAGTATGTAAATAGTTTCTGTACACGTAGATGGATTATCTTTCAGTACCATCAGCACGGTGCTCGTTTTACAGAATTCATCTCTTATTCTGCTCTGGAATTCTATTCTGACAATTTGAAATTAACAGATATCAACGCTCTTTATTCGTTAAAAATCGAAAATACAAGCGTTCGAATACTTTCGCGAGCCGTTGTGTGCTTATCGTGATGCACGGTAGTTAGCATATTGTTTGACATCCGTGTTTCGTTTCCATCAGGAAAACTAGTTTGAAATTTTTCTGCCACTGAATTTATTTTTTGCCTGGACTTGAAATATTTCATTTCCGCCGCTGTTTCTCTGCTCGTGCTATATTTACTCTTTTCATGGAACTGTATGTCACATTGTAGCAATAGTTGGTTCAACAATACCGAAGCAGTTTTTCGAGACCTTGTTGAAACGAAGTTGTATCGAGATCGTGCTACTCAATACGGTTTATTATTATTTCTTATTAAATTTAAGAAATGAGTCGTTGGATAATTAATTTTCTTTTATATCAGGGTAATATTACATGCAAAGAATTGAATTGAGCGTTGAAGAGTAAATTCTCCTGACATAATTACATAACGAGGAATGTAATTATCAGATAGACAACTGGAAGTCTCAAAATTTATAATTTGTAGAATATTTATTATGTGCATCATAGAAGCATTGATATAAATTATCGCCAATTAGGATGTATCTTTTATTACTAAGATAACTCCGAGACGACTCTCCGTGGAACACACTAGCGCCACCACGACCCGTAACTACATCAGATGTCTCTTAAATGTTGTACACGTCGTCCAATTGTTTTCTAATTTTATTGATATATTTTTAAGTCTTCCTTCTTATTGTAGACACCATAGTATTTTCAAAATTTCAGTTTATTGTCTATATTTAATTTGTTAATCGTTGCAAATCTACACAGTTCAATATTGTCATATATGAGTATACGTACAAAATAGAACTATATGAAACATTTGCCAGATAGAAGCTATTCAAAGTACTGCAATTTTGACAATTGTCCTCTATATGAAACTTCGATTACCAAGACAACTCTACCATTTCGAAGGATAAGGAATTTTATAGAGCCCCGGAAGATCATCTTGTACCCAATCAAGTCATTAAAGCTCACTTAGAACGGGCCGCATTTCCTCGTAATCCGATACACTCCGATCACATTGTAACTCAGAAACCATTATCTTATCTCTTGTCTGGTACGATTAGTCTCGGGTATTCCCGTCAAGGATTAGCAAGGATACGATAATTAGGACAACACCGATGTTAGACCTGACAGGGGGCGCAACATGCATGGTCAGTAATATTCATGGTGCGTCGTGTGTGCAGCGTTCAGTCCTTTCACTTATTAATCGTCGCCTGTTTGTTAATTTTGTTCTTTTCTTCAGTGGCATATCAATTGGACATGCAATGACAGGCGTGCATACATAATTAAACGCTTATGTTTAGAAATGGACGATGGAGGCTTGCAAGTGTGAATATTATGTCAAATATTCTACTGAGAATCCAGAGGTACTTGGAACAAGTTAGCATACACTGGATTTACTGTTTTATACCTTTTTTGATTAGCAGCCATCTTTAAATAGCATAATCGCGATCATTTTATTTACATTTTGCGTTGGAAAACATTATTATATTGATTCACGATTTACAATTAATTTTGCGTTCGAATTCTACTACAGCGCCATCTTGGACTTTCCGATATCTGCGAGCATTGATTAAACAAAATGGCACCATTTGTTATGCATTTTGTGTTAGAAAATACCGCTATATCGAGGTGCGATGTGATTGGTGCGTTCCAATGCTACCGCAGCGCCATCTCAGTCTCATTGTTACAATTTATGGTGAACGATCGCGTTTTTGATTGTTTATCTACTGCTTTCTAGTATAGATTGAATTTAATATAAATTCTATTAATCCCTGATATGTAAATGAGTAAATAACGCGTATAAATTTTACCATTTACCATTTAATTTTTCAATATATCCGATTCGAATTTCGGAGTATAGCGTGATTATGACTGCAGGACTCGGAGCATAAGTCTTTCTGGCCTCCAAATTATTTTCCTCTCTTACCTTTTTTCAATTAGTGCTGCGCCGCATAATAAGATTTTCTTTTTTCGTGCTGAAAAATTGGCCGAATGAATCATCGCGGGTCCCGTTTGATGTATTCTATCAGAAACCTCCGACCATCAGAGATGGTTGGCCGGTAACTATTTCCTTTTGGCGAACACGCAACCGTGGAATAATGAATTTCACGGTATGAGCAATGGCGTCGAGGAGAGGAGGCTCTCCTCGTCGGACGACCCGGTGCATCCCTTTCCCTCCGGCCGCCATATTCCATCGAACCGAACGAATATTTCACGGCTATCGCCGAAATTACCTGCTGATAATCGATATTTTATCACCTTCTCCTTTTTTCGCCGCGCTGTTTCACTGAAAATGGCCCATTCGAATCAATGGAACCTCGATTTAATTTGTAAGCGGATTGATTAAATCGATTAGCTCTTAACCGATCCTTTTGATACACGCTGTTGAAACTTAAACGAGGTTTATGGGTACGTGTAGGTGTATGATTTACATACGTGCATGTGGAGAAAATTCATTCGGCTAATTATTTGTATGTTCTTGCGTAGTCGATACTGCAATATTTAGGGATGCTTGCGAAAGTTCAGAATTATGTGGATTATAGAAGGGTGAGAAATTATAATTATTTTTGGACCGTTCTGTTATGTACGCGATATAATGCATAAATGATATAATAAACAAAAATTTCAAGGCAGGTTTACGCATTATTTCAGATTAATAGATTATTAATAAAAACTAATTCACAGTTAGTAGTATTATATTATATAGTCTTAATAATATTGATTAATTAGTAGTATTATATTAGTATTGATTAATATATACGTATATACACACAGCAGGATTATCATAAGTGGACCATCTATGTATAATTGAAACTAGTTTGAATCTCTTGTAACCAAAATTCTTTTCACACAAAGAAAATCCTCTCATTAATAATTGTTATTAAAAAATTGGTCCCGATAGAATATTACATTAATAAAATAATAAAATCACTCTATAAACAAACAAAATTTAATTGTTAAAAAATGTATATAATCGATTACCTAATATTCAATAATAATTAATTAGTTGTACTATATATAGTTCAAACTAGTTTGAATCTCGTGTAACCAAAATTCTGTTCGCACAAAGAGAATCCTTTAATTAATAATTGTTATTAAAAGATCGGTCCCGATGCAATATTACATTAATAAAATAATAAAATAGCTAGATAAACAAACAAAATTTTATTTTTAAAAAATGTATATAATCGATTACCTAACATTCAAGTCCTATATAGTTGCAAAAATGATTGCCTAATAATAACGAAAAATTGCAACTCGATGTCTCCATTTTATTGAAACACGTGGCAGTTGGAATCTCGCAACCCCCTTAATGCTCGCTCATACATATAACCAAAATTATTTTCGCGCAAAGAAAATCCTTTAATTAGTAATTGTTATTAAAAAATCGGTCCCGATGCAATATTACATTAATAAAATAATAAAATAACTAGATAAACGAACAAAATTTAATTGTTAAGAAATGTATATAATCGATTACCTAATATTCAATAATAATTAATTAGTAGTACTATATATAGTTCAAACTAGTTTGAATCTCTTATAACCAAAATTCTTTTCGCACAAAGGGAATCCTTTAATTAATAATTGTTACTAAAAAATCGGTCCCGATGCAATAGTACATTAATAAAATAATAAAATCACTCTATAAACAAACGAAATTTAATTTTCATAAAATATAGATAATCGATTACCTAATATTCAAGTCCTATATAGTTGCAAAAATGATTGCCTAATAATAACGAGAAATTGCAACTCGATGTCTCCATTTTATTCAAACACGTGGCAGTTGGAATCTCGCAACCCCTTTAATGCTCATTCATACATATAACCAAAATTATTTTCGCGCAAAGAAAATCCTTTAATTAGTAATTGTTATTAAAAAATCGGTCCCGATGCAATATTACATTAATAAAATAATAAAATAACTAGATAAACGAACAAAATTTAATTGTTAAGAAATGTATATAATCGATTACCTAATATTCAATAATAATTAATTAGTAGTACTATATATAGTTCAAACTAGTTTGAATCTCTTATAACCAAAATTCTTTTCGCACAAAGGGAATCCTTTAATTAATAATTGTTACTAAAAAATCGGTCCCGATGCAATAGTACATTAATAAAATAATAAAATCACTCTATAAACAAACGAAATTTAATTTTCATAAAATATAGATAATCGATTACCTAACATTCAAGTCCTATATAGTTGCAAAAATGATTGCCTAATAATAACGAAAAATTGCAACTCGATGTTTCCATTTTATTCAAACACGTGGCAGTTGGAATCTCTGCAACCCCCTTAATGCTCGTTCATACATTTACTCTTACTATAATCCACATCCGTGTTCCCTTTTTTCCCGCCCATTTTTCCCACCCCGTCTAAAAGTATCTCCAGAAACGGGCATGATATAATTAATTAGCAGATCGCAGCTGTTACATTGGCGAGCGCAAGGAAATAATTTTAATTACTGTGCACGGTAATCCTCGTTGCTCTGAAACGGGTCACGCGATACAATATTCGAGCAATAATTCATCTTATTATTTGTACCTGCACGAGCAATGCCGGTGTCGATGAGAAATTAATAATTTACGATTCAGCTTTGCCCGTAATACGGTCGCGTTACCGTCTAATTGTGAACAAACTTTGAATCGTGCCGACAACTCTATGCCACGGTTATACCTTAAATACATTCCCGGCCGATCCTCGATAATTCGAAATAAGCTCGATGTAATTTCGCTATTTATTTAAACCGGCGGATCAATCGTTTAATAAATTTCAAAGGAGGAACGGAGAACCGGCGAGTTTTCGTTCGATTATCGAGTGACCATTAAACGGGGGGTATCAACCCCCAATGGAACGAATTATTTGCCCTGAATGTTTGCACCCTTTTGTACCGTGGTTGTCGCGTGGGTGGGTTTTTAAATACCGTCTTATTTACATTTCCCCCATCGCGGAAGTGAAAATTATTTTAGGTGCTTTTTGAAATAATCGGAAAGCGAATTCGGTGGAAATAAAATTACATTTTAAATTATACGCGACGTTAATATTTCCGTTACAAATTTATTTTTATATTTAGTATCATATTTATATTCTTCGTCTTTCGATCATAACAAATACTTTCCGGATTTTTTAATTTTCTGTTAATAATATTTTTATTTTAATAGCTAGTTCTATATTGGAATAGATGGTTTCTATATTAAACCAAAATTATTTTACATTTATTATTATATATATTAGTTTCTATGTTGAACGAAAATATTCCACATTAGAATAGGTAGTTTCTATATTAAACTGAAATACTTCAAACACTTTGTAATAAAATTATGTTTCATATAAAATCGGAAAATATTTAGTGTAGTAAAAAGAAATCCATTATTTTTGCATGAAATTCAAGGCTTTATTTAGCATAGTTAGAATGATCCGATTTAGGTCAAATATGTACCATCAACTTGTGCCATTTTAAGGTAATTATTTAATTACCTTATTACTGTATATAATTCCTCTAAGGTTTTAAAGGTAATTCTGCCTCTTTTATTTTATTTATAATTATGACTCTTTGGTAGAAAATTCTTGAAGAGTGGTTCTTCATTATTCATACATAAGTGGTTGAATGTGTAAACTTATATATTATTTATATACTTGTAAAAATTCTTTGTCTCCGTTTATGCGATTACTATGTTTTCTATGGTATTATAGGCCATACATAGTTAACGACTCACATGTGTTAACACCTCACTTCACTTATAGTCTTCGCATAATTGGTATCCATATACCAATCGAAAATCTCGATTTCGAATACCGTTTAGATAATTATCATTGCTATCGTTCTATTATTAATTATTATTTTAATTAATCAAATAAAATCCACTTTTATCTTGAAGCTAAACTCGTTAGGTTATGTCTTCATTTTATCCAGAAAACGAAACGCTAATACGGATAATAATATTTTTCATGAAACCACATGCAAAGCAGTGAAATTCTTTGCGAATTCCACCCACCCCTCTACCGAATATATAAAAGCCAGTAGACACATAGGGGACTTTGAAAACAAACGGCGAAGCTGTGCTAACGATCCGAAAAGGACGAAGCGAAGGCTGGACGCAAACAGAGCGATGGTGGGCGAAAATTTGAGCATAACGAGGCGGAGTGGGGCAGATTGGATTAAGTTTTAATCCAAGTCCTTTTTTCCCCCACCATTGCAGATGGAGCGGCACTCTGCGCGACGGAACACCACGTACTCGACCACCCTCCACCGGGGTAATGCTTTTAAGGTCTTAATTTTTTAATTTCTCGACTCTCGGCGCGGGTATCGTGGCCGCGTTACTAAGTTACCAGGCTAATCCAGTTACCGCTTCCGGTAACCACACCGCGACGGCCGCCAGTGTATTTGTCAACGTTACTTCCGTATAACGCCCTTCGTCAGCCTAATTAACTCGGCCAGCTTTCCTTTCCTTTCCATTCCTTTCCTTCCTTTTTTCCCCCGGTTTTTCTTTTTCTCCGCTATTTTCACCCCACTTTCCGGTCTTCCTGCTCATTTCGAAAGAAAAGCCTCGACTGACCGACCGCGAAATTTCGCGCTGCACGTACCCGGGGCGTTAAGGCGCGAATAAAATGTGAAAACTGCGAAATACTCGGCTGCACCGAGTGGCCGTGGTGGAGTTTCTCGAGTGTTTTTGGGTCATTGACGAAGGTGGTTTTTTCGTACTTGGATAAAACACGGCGCTTTAGTTGCCTGCGTGTTTACAGCGCGGTGTAGAGAAACGAGTTTGCAGCGGGGGTGGTTGGCGCCAGGAGGGTGGCGATTAGGTGCTAAACGATTTTTCGCTTGATGCACGTGTGGTTACGTGTATGGCGGGTAATAACGGAATGATGATTAGGGGTGCGTCGCGATTTTCAATTCGGGGGATGACGGTTTGCGGTGTTTATAATTAAGGGTGGTTCTCACCTGGCGCTTGTTAAATTGCTTTTAGTGTACTTTTAATTCGTTCTCTTTGTGGATTCGTTTGTTTTAGATATTATTTCCTGGCACAGACGTCTTGTACAAATAAGAGTGAACAATGCTTGATTTTTTGATTATATTTCACGTTTGGGGTATATATGATGAGGAAAATTGAATACCGATTAGGTTATTATAATTAGGAATAATTTTTGCTTGTTTGTTAAATTGTTCTAATTTATTTTTCATTCAATTTGTTTGCATTTCTATTTTTCTTGTATTAAATTGTGCCCTATTGTTGCGATATATAGATATATTTTTGGATACATGTATCGTTAGATGTATATGTCAATTTAATAATGAAGAAGTTAGATAAGGACATTGAATTATTTATAATCAAAATTGATTTTCGTTTTTCATTTGTAGAATTGTTTCTATTGTGCTTTATAGACACCTTGTATATTAGATATATTAGAAATTAAATGACGAAGTAGGTTTATATATCATTTTTAAATATTTTTGAGTATTTATTATTTGCTATATTAATTTAATTCTGTTTTTTTTTAATGTATAGACATTTCCTTTTTTATTTGAATCCAGGTTAGAAGTTTTGCAAACATGTGTATCAAAAGAGAAATTTATTTCTTTGTTAATTTTTACATGGAAGGAAGGGAGGTTGGGACGTGCTTAGGGTCGATTACCGTACTAATATTTTACAACGGAAATCGATATATGTGTAATTACATCACTACTTAATAATACATTCATATCGAGAAAACAATATTGTCTGAATCTAAAATATTGTTATTAATCGATGCATTTGTGCATTTATACTTTTCAAATATAATCACAGTATAGACAGCTGTATACGCTGGTATATACTATATCTGATTCGATAGCTGATCTATTGAGTAGTCTATAAAATTCTATAGGTCCTTGACTGTGATAATATTTTCTAGCATACTTGACTTCTATGAAATATGCTCATTAAATAATTACATAATGCCGCGGCAATTCACGATTGTTATATATTTAAAAATATATTTCAGAAAAGGGAAATTACATATTCAGATTGTACAAATTGAATTCGAGCATCGATTTATTTTCTCTAGTGTAACAATTTTTAAATAGCTCATCAATTGCAGATTACTTCTGACCATTATCAAAGAACATTGTTACAAGATTCTCTTAGAAACCATTTTCGCGTGAATTCAACGACGAGAATTTTCCCCTAAAGCGTGAAATCATTGATCCACGTTGTAAAACGTGATATTCCAAAGAACATTTTAAAACTTCATTCAGCTGGTCGTAATGGCAATCCTGTTTGACACAGAAAATACCTTTGTAAGATACCTTGGAAGGATGAAAGCGTTGCGGCCTGTTTCCAAACAACGGTTCCATTCTAACCACGTTGGTTATCTTATTATCTCCACTCTCCTCCGCTGATTCTGAATCGTACACGTAGTTCTGAAACCGCATTTTCATCCTTGAGTACTTCGTCCCACGAGACATCCGCCGCCAAACAATGGACCGACGACCGAGCGCCATTACTCGGCCGGTTCTCCCGCGGACAATTTAACGAAATTACTAAAAATGAACGCGACAATTGACGATGAAAAGACCTCCGTGCAAAGATCTCTCGCTTCTGCTACCGCAGAACCGTCATTGATCATCTTCCAATTACGAAGAGCTGGTCTATTTCAAACGAAACCTTATTACCGCCAGACCTACGGATTAATTCTAATGAACGTGTCCGCGGCGCTAGTGTCGCCTCTAAATCCGTCAGTATTTCAGTGCGATGCCTACTAATATCATTGCGATCCAATTTCCAGTATTCTCTGGATTTCTCTGCGAAATTATTCAAATTTTCTCGAGTATTAGTGGAGCCTGATTGAGTTATTAGGATAAATTCACGATTTAAGGCGAGGGATAATGAAATTTTGATAATCGCATAATCCAGAATTCATATTTCTTTTTCTTCCGAATTCGATAGTTTCGAATTACTAAAAGGTAAAATTAGTGGGATGATATGTGATTACTTGTAAGAATTATGGTTAAAAATATTTATTACAAAGGTATTTATAATTTATAACGTGTAATTATCCTTAAATTTGAAAGTATTTAGAGTTCAATTTTATATCGTCACTCTGAAAACATTATTCATTTTCACTTCTTTTTAATTTGCTATTCATTTCCATCAATCGATACAAAAATTTGTTCTAATAAATTGAATTAATTAATCTCCCTAAATTTTTGGTATTAACTATAATGCATAAGATAAATAAATATATGTCTATATATGTCTGTATAATTCATAAATATGTCTATTTTCAGTGTCAAATTTATTTTTCATTTCGTCTTGCAGATTATACACGTTAATATGGAGTTCTAAATGATCTCCAAGATTAATGGCACACACTCGCATTCGCACTAAGTATAATTCATAAATATGTCTACTTTCAGTGGAAAATTTATTTTTCATTTCGTCTTGCAGATTGTACACGTTAATATGGAGTTCTAAATGATCTCCAAGATTAATGGCACACACTCGCATTCGCACTAATAAAACCAAACCCACAATTTAACCCAGTCCTCTCCTCTCCTTAGAAAATACTCTCCTTACGACTTCTGGACTCTCGTTACCAGGTTTGACACAATACTGCCTTCTCGAAAGAATTTTACCTCGATTTTTGTAAATTTTTATTTGAAACACCCCTCATTGCGATATGCCTGGCTTTCGTCTTGTCCACTCGCTTTAGTTCCTCTTCTATAACTCTTTTTGGCTTAGGGTATTTAATTGGAGATTAATTTCATGACCAAGTTATGCCGAGGTACGAGTGTGAACAGGTATGATCGGAATGTTCGATGATTCTAATGAAAGAATTGAATCAGGATGTGTGAGAGTGAGCAGTGCGAAGCATCGTTGAGCATTGAATGAGAGGAAACGTATATTGAAATCGCGAGAGGGAGAGAGAATCAACTATCAGAATGGCAGAATTATAATATAGAATTATTATATTTATTATCTCCGTATATCTGTCATTAAATTATTGAAAGCGTTATTCAATTTACTCTCACTTAACACGTTGACTGCTATGTGGTCATCAGTGACCGATGATACTAATTTTATAATTTATGATATCCGTTTTATTGTTATTAATTTATATTCTAATATTCCTTAAAAATCCGAATTTCGCGAATAAATAGAGAACTTTGGTTATTTTTCCGCCATATCGTATTGTATATAATACGATATCATTATTCCCCGGAGAATAATGGAAATTTTATCATGGTGGGATATAAAAACGCGTGAAGCCTACGATACTATAATTTCGATATGGTGTAGGTCGCGAGGTCGACCGTGAATCGTCGGCGCCGCTTCCACCAGATCTCCCTCGGGGTCTTCAGAAGTGGGCCTTTGACGATTTGCATTTAATCGCAATCCACGGGCAACGGTACACGCCTGCGTGTGTACCGAGCAGATACGAATTCATAGTTTACACCGAACGGCCTCTGGTTCATATACGCAAACTAATTGTACCGGCGGTAAATTACAGCGCTTGTACGCCGGCAACGGCAGCTGCGGTGCCGCATGTGCACCGTGCAGAACAAGCCCTGTGCCATGGTGCACGCGTACACTAGACGTTTCTGCACTCTACGCACTGCCCGGCGAAGAGTGACCGAGGTGGTAGGATTTTTCAGTCGGGATTTCATTCGATATTTGATTGAGAATTAAGAGAGGGCGAGTCTCGAAGGAAAGTAGAGAATTCAGGTGCTGATTTTACAAAGGGTGAAAGAGGATGAAGTGTGCATGGAGCGGGAATATCAATGAGAAATCAAGGAAAGCCACGTTTTATTGTTTATATATGTAGGATCTGATTGGGTGGATCGGCTAAAGTAGCGCTGTTTTATTTTTTAATGGAATAGAATAAGCTGGCACGTAGATTAACGGCTATGAAACAAGAGGTTACTCGCTATGGGTACGCTCGACTTTGACTTCTTACTGACGCACTCTTAGATACTAGCTTAAGACTCTTAAGGACTGTTTAAAGACTGTCGACTCTAGATCGTAGAGACTATCGCTGTCCACTCCTTGCACTCTTATTTAAAGCATTCATGCCCAGGCTTTCCGTTCCAATCATGCTCCTTTCTCAGTCAATCTCCGTGGATTGACAGAGTTCTGTTGTTGAGTTTACAAGGGGTGAATATCAAAGCGAAACTCAAACACAGCCACTTATTCCTTGTTTATATCAATATTATATGTTATTTTTATGTACAATATTTAAACTATAAAATGTGGTAGCATGAACGTATTGTTGGGTGTGATCTAAGAGGCTCAGTCCAATGGTATTTAGCTCTAAGACGATTTATGATAGCAGCTTGTGCTAGCTCTGGGTTATGCGATCGCCAATAGAGATATTCGAAACCAGTAGAAGCTCGTTTACAGTTGATTGTTCTCAGGATGTAGGGGAAATTTTAATCCTTTGCGCTCGAGAGGCGCTCTTCAGTCGCCATTTGATATAATTTCTTATAGAAAATCTTTGAACTCCTATCCTTCTTTGAGTAAAATTTCTGGAAGATGGAAACCCTCACCCCCTAGCAAATTTGATGAACACCACGAAACTAATCCCGAAATGTCGGAATATTATATCAACAATATTCTAAATATTACATGCGTTTATACCAACACGAGCAAATTATCAATTTTATTAACTTTTCCATTATTAATATCGCGAACTCTGTAATAGCAAATTATTAATCTCACCGTTATGACGTGAGTGGAGCACAAAAGGATTAAATAGTAACACACAATATTCTCAACAAACCCCTGTATCGTCTCGATCCTTTGCATTCTGCCTAGGATCCTCTAATCCTCCAATCCTTTGATTCCAACGTTTCTCGTAAAACCTTTTCCAAACCTGGAATTCTATTTCTTCCTAAAAGGACTGTCAAGCTTCCGCGCATTTTCCACGCGAGATTGCCGTATAAATAAATATCCGTGAATTTCTCTATTCGACAACCCCGTCCCCCCTCACCATCGTCATCAAAATCCGGCCCAAGTATCGAATAACAAATTATTAATCTCTCCATAACGACGCGTCGTTACGCCGCTGTTGGCGCACAAAGGGTTAAGCCCGCCAATCCCTCGCGATATCTTTCAACCCTAAAACTACCCCTACCAACTGGTCGCCGCTCAGCCCATGGCGTCTATTCCGCGCAAATCGCACGTAAATGCGGAAATCACCGCAAACAGCAAACAACCGGATCGATGTGATCCTCGCTATAAAACGAGTTGCAAAATAGCGTAACCGGAAGGGTAAAAAAGCCGCATCAACGGGGGCAGTTGCAACGAAATTAAAGGATACCGCATACAGCGCGAGAGAGAGAGAGAAAGAGAGGGAGCAAGAGGTCGGAAGAAATGGAGGGAGAGAGCTAGAGATCGACAGAGATCAACGTAGATAGAGAGAGAAATAGAGAGCGTGCGCGAGAGATGGAAAAATAGTCGGGGGCAAGGATAGAAAGAGACAGAGAGCAGGACTGCGAGGGTTGAAGAGAGAGACAGACAGAGATACGAATACAGGGACACACGCAACGAGGGATTAAAAAAAGGCGGACACGAGCGATCAACCTGTACGGCACTCGATTAATGCTCATTTGCATTTTGATTGCCGCGACGATAATTGGCGGTTTCGGTTTTTCGTAAACGGTAATCTGTGTAAAAGGGCGGCAGCTGGGGCCGGCGGGGGTGGAGGGCACGGGGATTGCCGCGGACACGCACACGGCACGGAACATCAGCTTTCGGGATTTGTTACGTTTGCCCGTCGATCCGTGTATATAATTGTTATCGACGGTGGAAAAGAGGGTGCGCGGGTCGGGGGTGGCGCAGCGTTTCGCTCCAGCGGGCTTGTCAGGAACGTGAGAGGCTTTCGTTCGATATTATCGCCGGCTAAACACACGGATAATGAACAAATTGCATTATTCCCCGCGTTCTTTCGCGTTTCCACCGATCCGCGCGAATTTATGACGCGAGCACGCCCGGAAATTGCGGGCTCCGTTTCGCCGCCCCTGTGTATTTTTCCTCGATGACAGAGGGTGCACCGACCGCGAGTGGATGTCAATTTTCCGCCCCAGGACACCCGTAATTACGGCACGAAGATTCCAGCTCTGCCGCTTTCCGATTGGAGACAACTTCAAAGGGCTCTTTCATCGCAGTTTACGACGCTTCATAAGGACAGAGGGTGTGAGAGGGCGAGAGGAGAAACGACTCCTGCTGGATTTACATTTTTTCCCACCCGCTCCTTATCTACCATTGCTCGTCGTCCTTCTCTCTTTCACCTTCATTCGGCCGGGCTTTTCGAAATGCTCGAAGCGTAAAATTGCCGGCGGAATCGCGTTAAAGCCAAGGTCTGACCGCCACCTGGGACCCAGGAATCTACGCCCCTGCCGGGTTACCGGTGCTCGAGGGTCGCAGGGAACGAAATTCGCGTCAATTTTCTTTGAAATTTAGTCTCGGATAACTGTTACGATTGTTCCCGCGGATCGGATGAGGGAGGATTTGGTAGAAGGGGTTGCTCTTGCGCAAGGTAAGGCTATTATCGGGGTCCTTTTGTACTAGAATTTAGGGGACAGGAAAATCTTGCTCCTGGTTGGCAATTAGTGGATTTGCATGTTACTCGTCTGGGTTATGCGCGGGGGTTACGTGCTTCAAATTTGCGCATTTCGGAATGTAGAAAATGTAGAATAACGCGTGCTTTTAGTTTATTAACCCTTCGCACTCGAGAGGTGAGCTTCAGTCACCGTTTCATAAAATTTGGAAGATCGATATTAATTAATATATCGAATTTAATGGAATGTAACAGTGTGCCAGGTATCGCGATCAAATAATTCTACAATTCTTTATTTACTGCTCGAAAAAGTATCGTCAGTTTTTTCAGTAGAGAATCTTTGATTTTCTTTTGAGTGCAAAGGGTAGAAATAGGAAAAATTATTATATATTTATTACAAAATTTAAAATAACTTTCTTATGACACCTCTGGATTTTGAGTCTACAAGCTTAATTTAGCTTATTTATATTTTTAATTGAAAATTTTAATCTAAAACCTATAGGAATTGAAATGACTGTAGCAATCCAATAGGTTCTGATCCCTTCATTTATGCAGGAAAATTAGCTCACCACGATATTAGACGAAAATGTCAATAAAATTGAAAATTTTAATTAAAATCCTGTGGTGTCACGTCCCTTTTCCTCAAACAGGCCCCATTTTTAATATCACAATGTTCAAGAGTCCACCAGATGGCGACTCATACGGAATTTAAAAATTAATGAATTTCGAAACCACGAAGACATATTTTTAATTTTTAAATTCCAAAATTCTGATATTTTGTAGTCTCGATGTTTAAAAATTCTGAAGTTTCGGAGTATTTAGATTTAATTTATTACTTATTACATATACAATATTATTATCTGATAAAAATATTAGATAAAATTTCCAAATTTTGAAATCTGATCTAAAATTTTGAGTCTTTTCAACTCAGAAATCCTGTACTTTTCTAATCTTATCGGCTTATTGTACATGAAGCACAATAGCCAACCGAACATAATTTCCTTATACTACTCTCACCCCCAATTTTCCTTTAATCATTTCTAAATTATGAATCTCATTCTTCTCGCAATAAATCTCAATATCGAAACAAAATCTGTATCTGAATCCAGCAAAAATTAGCATTGCAATGTACAGACTGATAGATATCAACAGTTTCTTCAAACCTTTAAAACCACCCTTAATTTCAACCGCAACAGGAATCCTGAAAAATGAACTTTTCTCTGTAAAACCCTCAACTCAATAGGGAACAAAGGCGATGCACGGTTGGTCGGAAGAAAAGATTGCCCGCATATTCGGCGATCGCGATAAAGGGTGAAACGTCGGGCAGGGAATATAAGAATTCAGTGGACAGCCTCGCGGGAGGGTGTGAAAATGGCGGCGAGGCGTGACGCGGAGGAACGAAGAGGAAGAGGTGAACAGCGTGAAAGAAAGAGACGTCCGTGCAGGGAGTTTCTTTTTTCCCCAGAGGTTCTCGATATCGCGCCTAGAGGGTGGACATATGAAGTTAGCCGACGTGCCAACTTGCCCATTTCCTACTTATCGAGTTTTCTTGGCAGCCTGCTGCGATGAGGAACGAAGCCCGATAGGATTCCGTTGGCGAAGGTAGAACGAAGGGAGAGAAATTATGGCAGAGGGCGCTCATCGAGGTTTCCTTCTAATTTCTCCAACTTGATTAAAAGTTGTTCGGTATGAAAATTAAGTTTCGCCTCGACCGAGTATCCCGTTACCACTTCTTACCCACCCTTGTTCGAACGTCACTCGCGGGCACCGTGGAGCGTTAAGACGCCGTGTCGGAGGTCTGTTGCGTTTAGGTTCGCGTAGTTCGATCGGTTGGATCTTGGCTGATCAACCCTTTACACTTGTCGACTTCTTCGTTCCGGAAATATAGCTGCGGGGACCAGTGTTCGCTCACTTACCGCTATAGGGGATGATGGAGGTTTGAGGTTCCTTGCAAGTGCTTCTGTGAACGCTAAACTTCCTATATATGCGAATTCTGATCTGCCACTTGTATTCTTGTGTAAGACAGGGACTGCTAGCTAGGTAGCCTCATTGAGGAGTAGACTAGGAGGCCCAGGAAGAAACACTTTCATCCCTTTCTTTTCTCTCATTCCTAAACAGCAACTACTTGAATCTTGGCAGATGCCTGACAACATACTATGCATTGCAAAGAAGTCCGTCATTAAGGTACAGAGGTAAAGAGGGTATCCATGTCCAAGGCAAGGGGGTATCCACGTTGAGGCAATAATTGGAGTTCCAAATAAAGCAACGTCTTCCTTTAGAAGCAGGTCCTCCTTTAAAAAGAGTAAACTGAGAATATATGTAAAGAATTGGACACGGTAGTTTGGTGTAAACAGTTTTAACCTCTTGTTCTACGATTTAAGACTCAACAGCGTGGTTCCAGGACATAAACAGAGCTGCCGAGTTTTTGAATTCTGTCTTAAGTTGTACCAATCGCACACGACTTACGCGAGGCACATCAACAAACGACGTGTGTGACACGTGGTGTTTACATTTGGTCCGACCGATGCACCACGGACCAGGCCCGTGATAGTCAGTTTCGACCCGACCGATGTGCCACGTGCCAGACTCGTGATAATCAGTTTTGGCTCGATAACCTGACCACGTGCCTCACACGTGATTGCAGATCAAAGGGTTAAGAAAGTAAAAGTATAATTAGCCATCGAGAGTTAGGGTCATTTACCTAGCCATCTTTTGTCCTCCCCTTACACAAAGGGGTTGTGCTACCTACTACCTTTAGCAAAAAATTTGTCAAACATTCTTGCATGCAAGGTGCTATAATATAAGCATAAAACGTTAAATAGATTGGACAGGAATTGAAAAGGATATGAAACAATAATTGTACCTTTTCGCTTCTGAGTTATGAAGAGAGTAGCAAATGCCTTGTCCTGAATTAATTTAACAAATTGAACGAAATTTCTTTCTTATCCCAAGAGATGGCAGAACACATTAGAAGTTGGATTGCGTTTTGAAGAAATTTTCTAAGTCCTAACAGCTTTGAAATCTATGGACCTTTTATCACGTCCACAGTTCGATAGTCATATTAAAGCGTGACGTGATACAACGTTTACAGGAGTGAAAGGATTAACCCCTTGACATAGAATGGCGTCTGGAAGACGTCATTCGCTTCATGTGCCATTGTAAACTTTGACGTCTCCGAGACGTCAAGAATTATCTCTGACGGAGGCCGAGTAGTATATTATTAAATAGTATTTTTCAAACGTATAAAATTCAGTTGTATTTGTAAGTTAAGGGGTTAAACTCGTGTTTATCCTCGAGGAGAAAGTAACGAAAGAGTAAGTACTATCGAGTTCGGCTAGCTCGACATTTTGCCAGGGGTAGTATACAGTAACTCCATCTGCATAGATGGCGACACTGTATAGTGCGTTATAATAAAACATACTCGTAATAAAAGAATCGTGGAAAAACAAAATGGTACCTCGCGTGACGAGTGCTGCCACCTAGTTACGCCAGTGTTTGAACACGGATATAATACTAATTAGACGAAACGAAATTACGAGTAGCGTTATAACGAGGACCACGAGCGGATCAAGGACTCGCCCGGTTAGTTATGCAGGCTAGATTCCAACGCCATGATCAATATTTTAACGCGGTTAACAACGTAGCTTATGCATATCGAAGTGGACCGTACTTCCATGGGAAATTTACGGGATTATCTTGGTTAATTGTTTTCAAACACAGGCCCGCCAGGTTATCGTTTCCGATAAAAGACGAGGAAAAAGCACGCGAACACGTGCGAGTTTCGGTTATAAAAGGATTAGCGTGAATTACTGTGCTCGTTCGCGTCTGCTTGCTCGTGAAGCTGTTCCGTTGATATAATGACTGTAATGTTCTGTTAATTTGGTAAACTAATAGGTCCCTGTATATCCGGATGCTGAGAGAAATGTCGTTGCTGAGGGAAATGTCGTTGCTGAGAGAAATGTCGTTGCTGAGGGATGAAAGAGGGTGAGATCGAATTTTGATGAAAAAAGATTTAGAAGAACGTTGATCAGTGGTTAACCCCTTGCACTATGATCTAATTATGAAGAACTTTGCATTGTATACTTGTTTAATTTTAATTAGCTATTATACACCTATTTTATTCGCAATAAAATTGTAAACTTTGGATTTATTAAAAAATTTTCCATATGATGAAATGTGTTACTTATAATTTTATTTTATTGTGGTATTTAGCATGAAAAACTCGCGACAAGTTAGGCTCGTTATCGAAGTACAAGGGATTAAGTTAATTGAAGATATTATCAATTAAATGAGTTTGGTTAATTGCTCTTAGTTGATTTTTATATATTTTAGTTGGATAGATTTGTTTTGATATGTTTATTAATTTTGATATATTTTATTTTATTAATCGTGCTATATTTTAGTTAGATAGATTCAATTTGATATAATAATTGATTTTAGTTAGGTGGATTTTATATAATATATTTAAGTTACTGTTTATTATTTCTTACTCTTCCTGAGGAACAGTTTATATTAGAAAATGAATTATTTCTATGTAAAATATTCATTAAATATCCTTTATTAATAGAACAATTTTAGAATATCTTTTTAAATATTTTTTTCAGTATTAAATAATACTAAATCGTTTCTTGAGTCAAATATACAATAACTATATAGTAAAATATACAGTAAAAATATACAGCAAAAATTGCTTGTAATTGAACAAATATTACGTTTATAAATACTCGTTATCGTGAAAATAAACTTTTAATTTGTTTTATAATATATTGTGTAGAACCACATTAACCAAAGCCAGCAACAGATAAAACCTCGTTACTTTTTTAATGGTTATAAATGTTTTGGTGCATATATACATGTATCACTTTTAAAGCCAGTGCATTAAGCAAACTTTACGTAAATGTGCAGTTTCAAGAGAGTTTCCAGAATTTCCAGTAAAAAAGGAATATACCTCTTTGCAAGTATTCTGAGGTTTTTAACTTGAACAAACTGAAAAAAAAAAATGCAAAGTTCAAACGAAATGAATTTCGAAATACCTCCTCGGGGTCAGCGACCATAGTCTCTTCTAAAATTCCATTACATGTAACTAGCATGATAAACAACGTGGAGCTAAACAGAGTAAATTACCATCAGATTTTGTGATACAGCTCGAAACACTGGTATTTCCATTTTTTAACTTGTTTTTCAACTTTGTTACGAAAAAAGAAATTTAAGGTGACCACACCTTGACCTTGCCATAAGCGATATAAATCAAGTCTCCTTTTTATTTCTTAATCATTATTAACGAGTCCTTACTAATTATGTTAACTGTACGGCACTCGAGTTTTATTTGTACCCAGAAGTATAATAAAGCTGTAATTATAAAACCATAAAACTCGAAAACATGCGGCATAAAGATTCCGAATACGATTACAAAGAGTGAAAAACAATTTGAGATAGCAGAAATGCTCGAGGAGGTGAAATTATATATTAAAGTCATATTTTCATGAAATATTTGGAAACCTTTATGAAGTATACTTTTCTTCGAACTTGATTATTATTCTGTATATTATAAATTTTGTTAATATATCAGGGATATTTTATTTGATTTAAAAATTTGAAATAGTTCTTTTCAATATTTTTGAAACAAAATTAAATAACCTATTTTCAAGGGCGGCTCAAAAATAATTAAGTCAAACTATAAATGCAGGTCACAATTTCAGAAAATTTTATTTTACTCGTTAATTGGATTACAAAACACGATTTACATATTTACCCGAATTTAAAAAAAAGTGGATAAAAAATAAATTTTATATATTCAAAAATATTATACGATTCAATAAATTGTTAATAATAAATAGCCATATTTAGTTACAGAAATATTCCATACATATTTTAATTCTAAACCCACCACGGCCAGTCAAATTGAACAATAGATGAAATATTGAAAAATGGATTGTACGTATAATAAAAGGCACATCGCATAGACAAATGACCAAAGCGATACACCGAATATGGAATTTTAAATCAAAAGTCGAAAATAGTCGTTTAAGCTATGAAAGGTTTAGTTTAAACAGCTTATGTGATTCCCAAAAACGCTCGCCCCCAAATCGTGCGGATCACGCTTATTACTCCTGGCTGAACCCCGAAACATCGAAATCCTCCATAAAAAAGTCCACAGCCGACAAACGCGCGCGGATCTTGCTCGAATCACGGGATCCCTTGGAACGCGGGCTGAAAACGGTGGAAAACACAGGTTCCAATCGACCGTTAATCCCGCTTTTCACCGTGGGACACCGGCGACGACCGATCGATAAATCATTTTCCAACAATGAATTCCACGAAAAGTTCGTTTTTACGGGGGACTTGAACGGCTTGGTTGCCGATTTAATCGGATGCGGTCGCTATCAGTTTCGCCAACGGGTCCATAAAACAGCCGGTTTCCAGGGCGTCAATTTCCGGTGGATGCTCTTCGCGCGCCACGGCATCACGTTTTTAGCTACGTCACGGGGAATATAATTGACCACGGCCGATGCCCGCAACCATTAACGGCCGCGTGAAACCGGAATGGACCGTGTATATAATATAATTAAACGGCAAACAATATGAAATCAAATGCAGCGAAGCGTTCGCCACGCGGCTGGCGACTGGCCCGTCGCTTACCCCCACCCTGCGCCCGCGCCGACCCCCACCACGCGGCCAGCGCCGGCAGCCCCGGTTTTACCGCTATTTAGATTTTATTAAACGCTTTACGATTCGCCGCGTCCACGCGTTTCGGCTTTTGCCGTTTCCCGACCAGTGTCACCGACTGTCCCCCGAATCATTTTTAACGGTGCGCACGCCGCGCCCGATCAACATGCCCTCGCGTTTTGACGTTTCGCGTGAAATGATAAAGAGGAAGGGTGTTGCCGGCGGGAAGCAGGACCGGTGTGTTTTATGTTTGGCGAGAAACTGGGGATGTGCGCTGCGAGGGTAACGCGATGTGACGGGTTTCGTTTGATCTTGTATAACGGCGCGTGACTTGGGGCTACGTAGATGGGTGTTTGCGTCTCTTGCATTTTATTCTGTTTGTTATTGGAACGTTAGGGGGATTGGTGAAGGTGTAGCATGCTTTTCAGGTCCTCGAATTTTGAAGGACGTGAGATTTTGAAGCTCGAATTAATGGATTTGTTTTGGAAGAAATATATGTTGTTTTATTGCCACTGGACAGGGGTTGTACTGATGGTTGTTGGATTTTATTTTATTTGTTATTAGAACGTTACAGAAATATCAAACTTAAGAAAAGATATATATATGAATTATATTATTTCTTGGATGTCATATAATATGTCTACAAATGTTCGATGCAAATCAAATAATATTCATATACAGAGTGGCCCATAAATTGGACTCTACGATATTTGAATTATTTCGAACAATTTAGTCACATAAATTTTTTAAATAATGACATGTTGATGTTTGAATATTTTACGAGTAGGATCTATGAATATTTTAGAAGTGGGAACAAAAATTTATAATATTAACATATAGTATACCAAATATTTGAATACTTCGCCATAATTAATATATTATCGGGTACTAACATATATGTTATTGTACATATACAATGCATATATCATAGTATAAAATATACAGTAAAATGTTCCCATACAATAAAGTATGTAGGCACATGTATATATACACAGTAATATGTGTACAAGAAAAAATCATGAAGAACATGAATATACATGGAAAACAAATACAAAACCCCTCAGTAACACAGTGATTCCATTTTCTATTGTATATAGAATCTTATTAACCCCTTTGTCTATGATTTAATTATGAAAAGTTATTCAGGAAAAGGTATATTTAAGTTTACTTAATCACTATACCATCCACAATAAAGTTACATAAAAATTTTAGAAATTCTTCGAATTTTTGGCACGTTGAAATATATTAAATATAATTATGATCTCGTGATAAGGTAGCTTATAATTGCAAAATTTAACTTGGAATACACATCACTCAAGTGCAAAGGGTTAAATAATGGATATATTCGTACCATATGAGGATTGGCCAGGTTCGTTAAACCTCGCTATATGGAAATCTCGTTGCGAAAATATCGTGCAATGACCGTTGCAACTTTTGCATAGCGTTATATCGAAACTATGTTTCCACAGTAGCACATTATACCAGGGTTGAACGCACTTTATTCACGGTGAAACGCGAAGTATAAAGCGAATAAGAAAAATGCGAAATTGCAAGTGAGCTTGCTATAGCTTAGCCTTAATTCGATAAATTTGAAACAAAGAAAAATGGCTTAGAACGACAGCAGGATTAATAGAATATACCACTGCTTGAAACTGCAGGTAGAATTTAACGAAGTCCAATTCAACTTTAGCTGTCACGAGGGATATCGAGTGCGGGTTGCATGCAACGTGGAAGTTCCGTTGAAATCTTACGGCGAATATTTCTTCGTAATTTGTATCGCGTGCCCAACGATCCGCTGGATACGCCACTGTCTTTGGAACTGAAATTCCAAGGTGCATTTTAACTTCACGCGAATCGCATTCCGGCACCACGTGCAGATGGTACTTCTTACGTGAATGTAGATTGCACCACGCGGCAGGATATCTAATTTTATCCGAAAATTCTAGGCTGTAGCACAGCCGTGGAACGTAGAACTGAGCGGAATTTATGTTTTCCCATATCGTCGTAATTATGAAAATTGAATCGGTTCCCTAGAAAATTTGCACCACAGGGAAAGGTATCGAAATGACTTAATAAAATTGTGATCTTGAAAGGCTGTCGAGCATTCAAAGTCTTCTTTAATTTCTAGGGATATTTCGAAAGCAATACGATGGTTGAAGAATTATTTTTGAGTATCTTCTCCCATAGTCGAAATTATAAAAATTGAATTGTTATTGCAGAAAGCGTTATGAAAATAAATTAATAAAATTGTAATTTCAGGGAAATATAGTGCATTAAAATTTGTCTTAAATTTCTGCTGAAATTTTGCAAGTAACACACAATTTAAAGAATTTTTGTGAACATTTTCCCATATCGTCGTAATTATGAAAATTGAATCGGTTCCCTAGAAAATTTGCACCACAGGGAAAGGTATCGAAATGACTTAATAAAATTGTGATCTTGAAAGGCTGCCGAGCATTCAAAGTCTTCTTTAATTTCTAGGGATATTTCGAAAGCAATACGATGGTTTAAGAATTATTTTTGAGTATCTTCTCCCATAGTCGAAATTATAAAAATTGAATTGTTATTGCAGAAAACGTTATGAAAATAAATTAATAAAATTGTAATTTCAGGGAAATATAGTGCATTAAAATTTGTATTAAATTTCTGCTGAAATTTTGCAAGTAACACACAATTTAAAAAATTTTTGTAGACGTTTTTTCGTACCGCAGTAATTATGAAAATTGTACAATATTAATATGACATTCCAATAAAATTGGAATTCCGAGAAAATGTAATGTATGAAAATTTTTCATAACTTTCTGCAGAAATTTAAGAAGGTTATAGGGTTTCGTTATTTTCCCTTCTTGTATTTTTATAAAATGCCTATATTCGTGTCTCAATTTGGCAGATAGCTATATTATCTGTAACACATTGCTTGTCGTGTATGTGAAGCTACTTACGTGCATATTAATATAATTATTATCTATTATAATTAATATTTATGCGAAATAAAATTTTTGGGAGATTTATAAATTTAGATTCGAGAATTTTTTAATAAAATTTCGCAATCATGCTATGTATATCCCTGCTACAATAAGGGGGCATACATTTATTAAAACGTGTCTGAAATAATTAGATGCAAGGCATGATTGGTATATTACATATATTATTAATCTAGAAAAATAATGGAATAAATAAATAAGAAAATAAAACATAAAAGATGAGATTTCGTGAATTTTTTAAATTATAATGCATTGAGGCATTGTAATTATTTTAATTATTACATATTCTTGGTCCCACTCTCTCTCGTCTCATCTCTCTCATCTCGTTGTTCAATTATACATGATATATTCGCTAAAGTATCTCAAGTTCTTCTTACCCATTAAAGCGTTCATCCAAGACACCGTATTTTCCACTTTCTGTAAATAGTTAAACCACTCCGAATAGCAAGTTTGAATTCTGTAATAATTTCGAAGCAAAGCGAGAACTGCTTCAGAGCTTACAGTCATAAATGGAAGTGTGAACGATCTAATGAAATTAAACAACTTGGAGCTGAAGATACTTCAGCAACCTATGTGCCATTGTATCTACAGACGAATACTGCGCAACTCTAATTACAAGAAGCTAATTTCCCGTTCTTAGGAATTGTAAAATCGCCATTGTGCCTGCAACATAGTCTCTCTTAAATGAACCAAAGCTATAAAAGCAATGCGAAGAGAATTTATTCACTGCTGGGAAACGTAGTTTTGAAACATCGTAGATGCCATACGAACTTCCTCCGATTGCGAATTAACATAATTTCAGAGGAAGTTACGTCTTTTGAAATCTAAATAAAGATATCGTATCAATTTAGTATCTTTATAAATTAATCAAATTTTAATTTTAACTATACTCGAAGATTGAAGTATAATTGAAAACTCGTTTCAATTCGATATTTTTGTCCAGTATTATAATTAAAATAATATACATACACGAGTAATCAAATATTCCTTTTAGTTTACCAGTTATTACTTTCACTGCCATACTCTTTTTATATAGCACGCTCAAGCGGCCAGAACAAAATTTTTATTATTCTTAGGCTATAACAAATTATCAAACAATATGGCAAAGAAAGAAAGAAAAACGGTGCAAACTATTAATGTTTTCTATTCAAAGTTCTCCAATTATTTACGTTGTTCAGATATTCAAACATTGGTTAGAATAAAGCAAATATAAATTTAAAAAATTATTATCACCGGGCACTGATGACCATTATGGCAGTCACTGTTAATTAAAAGACAAAATTCAAGTTATCTTCTTCAGCTCACTTCAGTATTTCATCTCCAATCATTGTTCTTAGAGTTATATTTCCCTTGCATCACTCTATTTATTTTTGGAATATTTTCCAAAATTTGGAATAAAAAATAGTGGAAGCAATTCAGCTAATTTGTCTTCAGATATCGTTTAAGCGGAATAAGTTTAACATCCACGGTATGCAATCTACCCTGAAGAACCATGCACGTTGCAGAGGAAGAGTTAACTAATCCATGGACCGGTTAAATGGAACAGTGGCTGTATACGTATTCCAATCACTGTGATACACTTCAGTGTTATGACGACTAGTGAGCACAAACTGCACTTAAGTTTAACTCCGTCAGAGTGGAAGCTACATGGAATACGAAATTCGCGATAGCGGATCCAAGGAGGAGAATCGTTGCTCGCCCGCGACCATCGTCATCAGGGTCCTACGGGAGGCTCGTATCAGCTAGAGGTCTTTGCAAACTGCCGCCATAACCCTATCTGATCCTCAGTTACTATCGTGGTGATAATTCACAGGACTGTCCGGGCCTTCTGAAATATTTTCCCATCATTCTTCATCGATAGGGTTATCAGCCACTATTTCCAGGGCTCTGAACTAACGCGTAGGGTACTCTAAACGTTTTAACCCATTAACAGTGTGGGGATCCCCCCCACGGGGTAGGGATTTTGATAGGACTTTCAATGATGAAAGTCTTGGTTGTTTCGGTGATTCCTACGGTGCTGTCTGTTGGTATCCCTTTGTCTCGTCGTACTATGATACAAGTAGCAGGTAGAAGGATGAAAGGAAAGGAAGGGATGCGTTTCGTCCTGGGCCTGCTAGTGGACTAATCAGTAAGGCTACCTAGCAGGCTCCTATTTTCTTTAAATACTCGTTTAATGTGCCAAGTATAATTACAATTGGATGCTGTTGGAATGGTAAACGAGGGACGCTCGTTTATCAGGGTAGACTGACCTCACCTGGAACTTAGGTCTAGAGGACCCCTTAGTACTTGGCTGTCAGATGGGCCATAGGAGGTCGGGGCCAGGCCACGTGAGGTGGCCTCGCGCAACCCCAGCGAGGGTGACCCCTCGGAGGAGCTAACTCGGAGGCAGGAGTCCCTTGAACTTGGGATAGAGGAAGTTTCTCCTCCTTCGGGGAGGCTTCTGTTTTCTGGACGGGCTTTAAAAGGGCCAGTTCTGGAAGATAGAGTCAGAAGAGTTTGATAATTTGCGTTGAGAGTTGTCAAGATAGGCAGCAAAGCATTCGTTCGAGTAGTAGTCTAGCATTCAGTCAGTTATCAGTTAGAGTTAGTTCCAGTCCTTAATCAGCGAAAATTTAGTGAAACTGTGTGACTCTACAATACTTCAGATATACTATAGAGTCAATTACAGAGGAGTTACTAAGTTGGTTATTGAATGGTTGGTCTGAGTAGTCGTCAGGTCAGTGTGTGAAGAGATAGAGTTAATTTGTGGGAAAAATGGGCCAATAAAGTAAAATTTGTACAATACATAAAACCTAGCAGGCCCTGCCTTAGACGGGAATGAAATTAGAAGGTCTGGAAGTTACATATATATAGGAAGTGAACTTGTGCGAAAATCCTCGAAGTTGGAATCCATCTAGTAGCGAGAATGAGATTGATGATCGCTACAAAAATATAAACTATTGCTTGTTACAGTTTAAGGCTAGTCCAATTGTATACTGACTCTGCTCTGGCTCCTGTTGGAAGCAATGTCTCGATTAGTATGAATGATGAGTGAATGTGAAAGAATCGGTAACCGCGGAAGAATGAATGAGAAGAGGCAACTGTGGATGAGTGTCAATTGTTTCTGAGAGCTAGCGAGCGTTGTGTGCAAAGAAATAAAATATCCACGTGGAAACCTAACCTCTAACAGCTCTAAACTCTAACTCTTAACGCTGACTACAGTCTGCTACACACTGCTTCCCTATACTCTTCACAGACTATCTCAAATGCCTCATGCACCGTGTAGCAGCCACGATGCATCGATGCAAGACGAACCACGTCAGTTATGCTCGTATCGTTGCCTCAGTCCTGTAGGAAAGTCCCTAGCAATTCGAGGGGGTCAAACGGGCCAGCTTCTATGCTTGCGACCTTTGTGCAGGTGAAAATGCTCGATTGATTCAAGACAATCGAGAGGAACCAAGAGCTGTGAATGGCAGAGGCGTCAGGAGGCATCAAAAGTCAGTTCGGGCGAGGCTACCTAGAGTAATATACCCTTTTGTGAGAAAAGTTCTTGATCCTTTGGACTTCATTCCTTCGCGTCACCCTTTCTATACCCCCCCCCCCCCCCCACCGTTTCGTAACCGGCTGCTTGAGCACTATCTACATGTAAATCCAATATGCGCTCGTGTATTCTTCGTCGCGTCGGCGTTCCAGCTCGACTGGCCCGGATGATGCTGCATCGGGACTGCGTCGGGCGACCGGGCTAATGGGATCATTGAAATATCCCGAGTGACTGCTAGCTTTTCACCTGTGTCGAAGTTTGCTCGGAAGAAAGCTCGTTGCGATTATCACGGGATAGGTCCCTCCGGGTTTGTTTCGCGAATGAGTAGTCAGTTGGAGAAATGTGGATTGTTCGCTAGAGTGTCGATTGCGAGTCAGGAGTGATGGAAGAATGTGCTTGATGATGTGGAATTCATATCATATAGTAGGCACCATAAATAGTCTTATTATTTACTGGATTTTCTGTTCCCACGATCACGTGGAGTGTGAATGAAAATAATTACTATGCTAGGGAACGAATAGCTCTGTTTAGCAGCCATTGTTCAGATTCTCACCGCTAGATGGCAAATGGAGATTCGAGGTTTCTCGCAAGTACTCGGTGAAGACCCGATTTCTGTAAATACAAGTTCCTAACCTGTCTAAGTATCCCTCATCCGAGGCAGGGTCTGATAGGAAGGCTTAGTGACGAGTCCACTAACGGGCCCAGGACGAAACGCACCCTTTCCTTGCGGCTGACAGGCCTTCCAGTCGCTATCTAATCTAGCAAGATGGCCCTTACAGGGTTACCAACCATAAGACATCACTGAACCCTGTGGGGGGATCCCCACTTTCTATTGTTTGCTTTCGTCATTCGGACAAAGTTGAAGAATCGAAGAGTGGGTAGTGACAAGTCCACTAACGGGGCCCAGGATGAAACGCATCCCTTCTTTGCGTTCATTCCAGTCGATAATTAATCTAGCAAGACGGCCTACTACAGGGTTACTAACCGGCAGCACTGATAATCCATGTGGGGGGATCTCCCATTTTCTGTAATTTTCTTTCGTCATTCTGACGAAATTGAAAAATCGGAGGACGGGTATTCTTTGGATAATAGGGAACGATAGAGATTCAAGATAGTCACTAGAATTGGTGTCCAGAATAGTGACTAGAACTACTGTGGATGATAAAGACTTGAACTACTGCAGAAGGTATTGACTAGGTATTGACTATAGCATGGGCTAGACTGAGTAAACCTACTATTGAGGATAGTTTCTCTGAGTAAGGGATAGAGGTTATCTGAGACTTCTACTCGTTAAAATCCCTAAAGTAGCCATTCTTGGCACTCTTAAATGAGTATTTGAGAACTCGAAGCGGAAACTACTCAGCACTGATGTTTCCCTACTGCATAACTCCAGAAGGTTTCATTTTAAGTCAAATGTGATCACTTGGACCGCATCCATGAGACTCCTATGCATCGTAACATTGCGTGGCTACTTTGATTCTAGTCTTCCCATTAGCTCAGCTCCAACTTGAACCTCTGGTGATCCAGTAGGCCCCGAATATCACAAGATGACACTCTGCCTGCGGTCAAAATAGCAAAAGGAAAGATGTGGTAAGGAACTATGACTGAAAAACTATAGTGAGCTTAATCCGTCAACAGTTCCCAATGCAATTTAAGTATTCTCAAATTTATCATCTGCTTCTACCAAAAATAACGCGAAAGAGACACAGCTCTGTGCTTTCACCCCGTATCCCTCGATCTAAGAGTCCATTGTGCTCGTCCTCGGAGAAAGAAGCTCTAACCTCGACCATCTCGATCCATCTTGCTTAAGACAGCGCCACAATGGCTCGAACATTGCCACTTGATCAGTGACACCTGCAAACGCTATGATAATAGTCAACATACTCGAGCAGGTTAATTAAAACGAATCTCTGCGACCGCTTTTTTCCACGTCATTACGTCCAATGGATGGTAAGGTGTGCACGTGTCAAGCAGACCGTAACGAGGCTGCTACGCGATGGCGATAACGTTCCGGGATGATCCTGCAAATCCTGATATGCCCCTGTGAAGCGTGGCGCGAGAACGCAGCCCTCGCTTCAACAAGTGGGCACGCTGTTCTGGAAAATTCGGTTACTGTGCGGATTCGGTATGTGAAATTGTGGTCAATTTGTTGGATATTGTAGTTTGAAACGTCGAGATGGAAGAGTGGAAGAGTATTCCGTGGGTATGAATAGGTATGGTTGGGTATGAGGGGGTACGAGGGGGTATACTGCTTTGCCGCAGGAGCTTTTAATGAGTTTCTGATATACGAGAGGAAGGAATTGCGTTTTTGTGATTTAATGTGGGAAATTGTGACAACGGTGAATAGATGTCGCTTGAAATAGAATTTATGCGAATAATAGTTATTCCGTGAAATGTGAGGGTTAATTTAAATAATTGTTAACTTTAATATTTGGAATATTAGAGCTTATCTGCAGAATAATTATCATTTGTAAATAATTATCATTTGAAGTACTAGAATTTATGCGAATAATAGTTATTCCGTGAAATGTGAGGGCTAATTTAAATAATTGTTAATTTTAATATTTGGAATATTTGAGTTTATCTGCAGAATAATTATCATTTGAAATATTAGAATTTATGCGAATAATAGTTATCGCGTGAAATGTAAGGGTTAATTTAAATAATTGTTAATTTTAATATTTAGAATATTGGAGTTTATCTGGAGAATAATTATCATTTGTAAATAATTATCATTTAAAGTACTAGAACTTATGCGAATAATAGTTATTCCGTGAAATGTGAGGGCTAATTTAAATAATTGTTAATTTTAATATTTGGAATATTTGAGTTTATCTGCAGAATAATTATCATTTGAAATATTAGAATTTATGCGAATAATAGTTATCGCGTGAAATGTGAGGGTTAATTTAAATAATTGTCAATTTTAATATTTAGAATATTAGAGTTTATCTGGAGAATAATTATCATTTGTAAATAATTATCATTTGAGATACTAAAATTTATGTGGATAATAGTTATTATTCCAAATATGAGGATTAATGTATGTAATTATGCTTTGAGATGTTAGGGTTAAGAGAGAGAAAATATTTTTTTGTGAATTGTGATTGAATAAATGAATACTTTTTGCAGATAATTATTTAAAACGTGGAAATTAATTTATGACTTGAACAATTTATTCTACGAATGCTATATAGAGTTAATGATTTCGTATTTAAAGGCAGAAGCTTCTAATACTTCAAAAGCAAATATACGTGACTTAGACCACTTTCATAATCATAGACACATCTCTCCTTTATTATATCAACATATATATATATTCAAAATCTATGTTAACCATTACCACAGCTTCACTCGCCGTTCCCAAATTACCCAGAAATAAACGAAATTCAATATATAATTCGCAAACACTCCGTTCATCTTGCTCTCAAAGCAAGCAAACCCAGAGCCCGGTTGCACAAAGAAAAACACAACTGAAAGGACAACGAGCCAAGAACCCCTGGACACGATCGCAAAGACGAGGCATTGAGATCAAGGATTCCCTTTCCACGGTTTCGTTCACGGATCCATGACCCAAGAAATTAAAGGACTGTTCAACCCTTTCCACCCAACCGCCACGGGGCACTATTTTAATTATACGACCGACGAGTCTCGATGTTATTTTAATACAAACACGCCGGCTGTCGATATCAACGACCAGTTTTATCACCGTTCCTTTGTGAGGCGGACTCGAAACGCGTAGACACGAGGGATGCTCGCAGCGAGCACCCCGAGAAATTTAGCCGGATGGTATCGAGCTTCTATATCATTTCTATTGCTTCAGTTTTGTTTGCGCTTTGTTCCTCAATTCGATCCTGACCTCTTCCGTTAACCCCCAACGATTCACCTTCCGGCCATTTTGCTTCTGATTATTCTCCCTTGCTTTCCCCGTCGTGACGAAGAAATTTCTCGGATATGGTCGTTTTAATTTCGTACGCTTCGTCGGTTGGAAATCGATTCGGGATTCGGGATTCGGGGAAGCTTCCATGGTCGATTGTGTTAGGTTTTGGTCTTGGGGGTGCGTTCGTAGGGTGAAAAGGTAGAGTTTGATTTGATCGATGAAGTAATTCGCGAGGGATCATTGTTGAGAGGGTGGAAATATTTTGCGGTCGTAGAGGGAAATAGTGTCATGATTTTTGTAATATTTTTGTTCGATCGATGATTGGATTTCTGGTGTGTGATTTATGTGTAATTACGTGAGAATCGTGCGTGGAAACCAATTTTATTTTATTTCTATTTTTTAAAGAAATTGTGCGATTTAATCGTGTGCTAATGAGATAAAGTGATGTTTAGTATATTAGTAATTAGAGAATATTTCTTAATTGCTTCATCTTTGAATTTTATTTTATTTTTATTTTTTAAAGAAATTGTGTAACTTAATCGAGTGCTAATGAGATAAATTGATGTTTAGTATATTAGTAATTAGAGAATATTTCTGAATTGCTTCTTCTTTGAATTTTATTTTATTTTTATTTTTTAAAGAAATTGTGTGATTTAATCGAGTGCTAATGAGATAAATTGATGTTTAGTATATTAGTAATTAGACAATATTTCTGAATTGCTTCTTCTTTGAATTTTATTTTATTTTTATTTTTTAAAGAAATTGTGTAATTTAATCGAGTGCTAATGAGATAAATTGATGTTTAGTATATTAGTAATTAGAGAATATTTCTTAATTGCTTTTTCTTGCAACCACAAATTTTTGTATTTTTCTACTGTGAGTCAAGTAGGTTCAAGTTCATACTTCAGTTTGAAGGTATACTAACTGTAGTGTTTTTAAAAAATTTGTGACCCAGAAGAAATCAGGGAATATCTAGGTAGGAACATGGAATATCTAGAAAATATATTTAAAATTTAAAAATATATTTTTAAAAAATTCTTCTCTATTTTCTGATTGTAAATTTTATAATCTAAGAAGCTATATAATAATATAAGAATAGTAACGAGGATAATGCAAAACATGCAAAATACGAGTTTTTTCTTTATTTAGATGCATACTTTAAATTAATAATTCAATGTAAAAATTGAATAGGTAAAAGACTGTTTCTCTTTCATTTATCATGAGAACAGGACACAAATGGCATACCAAAAATTTAATTCAACTAATTTTCAACAAAAAATTAATCACTTATTAATAAATATTAATTCCATTTTCTATTATTAGATTGTTAACACACGACATATAGATGCATATGTTCCACGATTTATAAGTCTTTCAAGCTATTTAAAAATTCTTGTATAATTCATTGATGACCTCGATTTTTCGTTACCTACAATGCCACTGAGAATAAAAGAAATGCATATAATATCGCGAAAATAATTTTAACGTTTCATCTGATACGAAACATTTTAAAAAGTTTATCAGAATTTATCCGCATCAAAATATGGAATAATCTGTATTTCAAACATTTGCCCGAATTAACACGCACACGAACAATAATATATCAAACGATCAATATAATCCAACTTATTCCGCGTATATTTATTTCACAATTTTACTTTCATCCTTAATTTCAGTTCCATTATTCTCGAACACTCGCGCAATAGTAATCGCGAATTCGTCGAATATTAGATGCTCATCGTCGATAATTCCTCTTGTAACTTTTGTAAACCGCGGGGATGGGGGTGGGTTTATTCCAGAAGCATTCGAGGCGTCGCGTGTTTACACTGACACGTACTAAATCCTGCCATGAAATAGGGATTAGCAAAGCAAGCAATGGTGGCTGAAAGCGGACTGTATATCTCCGGTTGGCAATCGATAACAAGCCTGGGAATTATTCGGCAGTGGCTTCTTTGAAATCAGCCATTTCGCGAGCAGGCTATAATATATAGCCTGTATCAGGGCCTACGCCATGAAAGAATGCGATCTGATTAGCGGCAGAATCGAGCACCCCCGTTGCCATGGCTTAATGTTCACGCTTTCTGCTTTCCTCTCCTTCCATCTTCAATCTTTTCTGCCTTTTTACTCAGCTGGTCACGACCGAATGCGGTTCCGAGTTTGTCCTCGCCTAACTAGTGACGCGACGTTATTTTATTCCAGTCTTAAAGTCACGAGTGTAGCATGTCGTAACGAATATGAATGGAATTCGATATATTAATCGATCGAAGGCTAATTTGATTCGTATAACGAGTGTCGAGATGTTAATTGACATGTAAACTGGGCTTTACTGCCACGCTGTCATAACTCGCTTCTCTAGCTCCGACAGTGCCGTAGCTATATATAATACGAGTACCAAGTGAAACGGGGCTAACATGTGAGCCGTTCACTGCACAAATCGATTAACTCCGCTTTTTGAAAAATCTGAAATTTAAGTGTCAAAGCACTTGGTACAGTCATAACTTTTTATATTTATAATAACTTTCCCTGATAATTAAGATTAACACCGTTAAATGACAAAAATTTTTTGGCCACTGAATAATAAATAATTTATTTCAGAGGTCACTTTGATTAACTCCGTACTCTGATGTAAATCGTTGCAATAATGCAACTCGAATGCACTAGCAAGCCACGAATGATAACGGTGAATTTTTTAGTGCCGTCTTATCGGAATTTAAGTAAAATTCAGTAAAATTTAAATTTATTACTTTTCTCACTTGCCAAATCGATTAACTCTTCTGGTAACGTAAAAATGGTAACGTTACTAACGATTACCTTTTGGCTATTTTTTCTTATAAATTTTATATACCGTTAGATGAAAGTTACATTTGTATTTATGCATTCTACGATATTTATTTCGATTTAAATTATAAAGGGAATTTTAAAAAACAATATACATTATTTCATTGCATTTCTCCACTTTTTGTTTTATGATCTGGAATATTAGCTAAATAAGTAAATACTGCAGATCAACGCTCCATTTATGATGCATTATAGTTCATACATAATTACCTTCATTGAATATCATAAATTATTCATCAAATTAACCCATCGTGCCCATATTACTCTAATTGTGCTATTTGATCCTGTAAGCTATTACAATATCTTCTCTTCACCCGTTTTATTTTCACAATGATCATGTGGTTCTTAGTCTATCTCCTTCAATTATGCATCTACAATTCGATTCGCAAATATAACACTTTCTACCAATATTCATTCAACAAAAATTCACGTATCTAACTTATTCTGTTACTACTACATTAGAGTGTGCCATTGTGAATCAAAAAATAGAAATTTAAAATAGAAGAGTACCACTGATACAGTCAAGTGGATTTAATTCTCCATCCCCAACATAGTCGTCATAATATGTCGTGTAAATTTTCATTTTAGGTATACAAATAGAATTGTATCTCACAAATTCCTTTTTTTCTTTTAACATACGTTTAAAGCGTCAAAAATAAATACATAAAATATACATACAAATAAACCAAAACGTACAAAAGGTTACAAATGTGGCTTAAACTATGAGATCGATGGCTCCAACGTGAAGCACTCGCGATGTTAGAATTAACTACCACACTTATCGCTATGGAATAATATAAACCTAAGAGCTAATTTATATTACATCACGTGTTTGTCTATGTACAGAAAGGCACGAAAACTATACGGCATTTGACTATATCTCACAAATTATATTATTAAGAAAGTGCACACTACACATCGAGACCAAATAAAACACTGTCTCAAATATGGAACCATCGCCTATTTAACGTCACTAACGTCACAAAAAGGAAATTAACGTAACCCATCTCATTATCACATCAGGATCCTACATTTCCAAAGCATCAAAGCCAAGCAAAACTCACAAGTAGAATTATATCGCATCGTATATTAAGAAAGTGCACACTAAACATCGAGTCCAAATAAAACACTGCCTCAGATATGGAATCATCGCCTATTTAATATCACTAACGTCACAAAAAGGAAATTAACGTAACCCATCTCATTATCACATCAGGATCCTACATTTCCAAAGCATCAAAGCCAAGCAAAACTCACAAGTAGAATTATATCGCATCGTATATTAAGAAAGTACACACTACACACCGAGACCAAAGAATACATAGTCTCAGATGTAGAATCATGGCCTATTTAATATCACAAACGTCACATAAAGAAAATTAACGTAACCCATCTCACTACCACATCAGAATCCTACATTTCCAAAGCATGAAAGCTAGGCAAAGCTCACAAGTAGAATTATATCGCATCCTGTATTAAGAAAGTGCACACTACACATCGAGTCCAAATAAAACACTGCCTCAGATATGGAATCATCAATAACGTCACAACAAAGAAATTAACGTATCCCATCTCACTATCACATCAGAATCCTACATTTCCAAAGCATGAAAGCCAGACAAAGCTCACAAGTAGAATTATATCGCATCGTATATTAAGAAAATGCACACTAAACATCGAGACCAAATAAAACACTGCCTCAGATATGGAATCATCGCCTATTTAATATCAATAACGTCACATAAAGAAAATTAACGTAACCCATCTCACTATCACATCAGAATCCTAGATTTTCAAAGCATCAAAGACAGAACTAGTCGGATCCACCAGAATGATGCCAAGTGCAAGTTGCACTTACCACAGCTCCGCGCGGTACTTAAAAAGACTGAAACCACAAGGGTCCGCTCCATCCCAAACCACAATCACCTGCAGCCACCTCGAACCCCACCAAGAACCCGAAAAAAACTCGTCAAAAACCAACCTGGACTCTCTCTCACCGGGTCCCAAAACTCCAGACTCTTATCGCAAGCGAATCGATCGCGGTCAATCCTTTCTGCCCAAACGAGCCGTGGTTTAGTCTCGGACGGCGAGATTACCTATCTCTCAGTCTCCTTTAGCACCGGTCCACTTGTCTCTTCCATCGGGACGGGATCTCTCGTCAGGGCGGACGATTTTTCTCGCTACGCCAGTGGGGACCTAGCGCTGAGGATCACGGGGCAGCCCCGGCTACTCGGCTTCAGCCGCGATCTAACGTCTGTCGGTGGAGCGAAGTCCCGTCCGTCGGATTACGTGCCCAATCCTTTGAACGTGTCCGAATCGAGCGAGGATCCGTCGTGCCGTCATGTAACGTGACATTATGCTAATTTCACGGCTATTAGCCGGTCAGAGGGAGCCAGAGGTGGCCGCGCGAGAGTCGGACCGAGTTAAATTACGAATAATTGCGGCCTGTCCCGGGTCACCGGATTCTACCTTCGATCAGAAGTTGCGGCCACGAACGAACGGGGATCGTTAATAAAGGATTATTGTCCGGATTTCGGCGAGGACTCTTCGCCTTTTTTGCCTCTAGTCAGGAGGACCAGAGAGGAGGATGGGTCCTCCGGCCTGCCACGAGTTCGTTCCTCTTCGCCGGGGTTTCCGTTGATTTATTTACTGGTCCCGTGCTAGTTTGCATACGAAGCAACGAGGAGGGAAACGTTTCTTCCAGGATGGTTATTTAATACTGAATTAATCTTAAAAGGATCGTGTTTTATTGCAAAAATTTGTGTAAATTGCTAGGTTTTCGGTTCTTCATCTTTCAAACGAACGTGATTAAAACTATTAACAAGTTGACATTTTAGAAAATGGAAATATACTCGATTTCGCGTAAATTTGAGGAATACTGTAGAATCATATTGTTGTTAATTTGGTATTTAATATCGAATTAATCTCACAGGGACCACACTTTATTGCAAAAATTTGTGAGAATTACTGAGTTCTTTCGTTATTTATTTTGCAAACGATCGTGATTAAAATTACTAACAAGTTGACATTTCAGAAAATGGAAATATACTCGATTTCGCGTAAATTTGAGCAATACTGTAGAATCATGTTGTTTTTAATTTGGTATTTAATATTGAATTAATCTCACAGGGACCACACTTTATTGCAAAAATTTGTGAGAATTACTGAGTTCTTTTGTTATTGATTTTGCAAACGATCGTGATTAAAATTACTAACAATTTAACATTTTAGAAAATGGAAATATACTCGATTTCGCGTAAATTTGAGCAATACTGTAGAATCATGTTGTTGTTAATTTGATATTTAATATTGAATTAATCTCACAAGGACAGCATTTTATTGCAAAAATTGGTGAAAATTGCTGTATTCTTTGTTATTGATCTTTCGAACGATCGTCATTAAAATTACTTAGATGATGGTATTTTAGAAAATGTAAATATACTCGATTTCGCGTAAATTTGAGGAATACTGTAGAATCATGTTGTTGTTAATTTGATATTTAATATTGAATTAATCTCTCAAGGACAGCATTTTATTGCAAAAATTGGTGAAAATTGCTGTATTCTTTGTTATTGATCTTTCAAACGATCGTCATTAAAATTACTTAGATTATGTTATTTTAGAAAATGGAAATATACTCGATTTCGCGTAAATTTGAGGAATACTGTAGAATCATGTTGTTGTTAGTTTTGTGGTAGTGGTTGTCATAGAATATGTGGTATGAGTGTGAGGAATGTTTGTGTTGAAGAATGTGTGTGACGAGTATGACAGAGAGTCGTGGAAAAACAATCAGTAAGTGAATGACAGTCATTACATATAGACTTTGTGTGTGAGAGAGTCCTCAAGAAATGATATCGCAGTTAGAAGGGAATTTATTTTACAAGTTTTAGTTATAATTAATATTGCGCTGTTATTGTGTTAAATAAATCTTTTTATCAGTTTATCCATTTACTCGCAAGTTTGGTATTTAGTATTGAATTAATCTCACAAGGACGGCATTTTACTGCAAAAATTTGTGAAAATTGCTGTGCTCTTTGTTATTAATCTTTCAAACGATCGTCATTAAAATTACGTAGATTATGTTATTTTAGAAAATGGAAATATACTCGATTTCGCATAAATTTGAGGAATACTATAGGATCATCATGTTATACCATCATTCTTATATTTATATTAAACCCATAAGCATGAAGCCTCTATTTCAATCATTCACTGTCCACGTGGAATCCTAACCTCCAACAAATACAGAGCATAAAGTCCCATTTGCATGGCAGAGGTCTCGTGTAAAAATCACTATTGACTACCGAACGTATGAAGATCGTCTCAAGATTGAAATCATTAAGAAAATATTAAATACACCAGTATGAAACGCGATTTTAAGGCACAGACGTTATTCGAAAATCGCTCTTGAACACCGATCAGACGGAGGTCGTGAGAGTGGAATCTGGTTTAAACTTAACCGTAGAGACTTTGACTCAGAGTGAAAGAGACTCGATTATTATCGTTTCCTCTCGAGTGTCATCGTGTCGACGTTTCGCACGCGAAAGTTGGCACGTACGTTTTACGAAGAACCGCATTCGCGATAGCGTAATTAAATCGTTGCCACCTCTTTCCGCAAATCCTCGTATCTCTCTTGACACCTTGTGAACCGTTTTCGCATTAGAGCACGTTTTAACCCGGTCCGTTGAAGCCGTGTCTCGAGTCGCTACGAATTCTACCAGACGTGCTCTAAGATGATTTAGATATATTAAATCGCGTATTGTCGGCGTGTTCGCCGTTCGCATGTGTCAGCGATGAAAATGCTCTGTTCTGTTCGACTGGGTAAAAATTCTGGAGAATTTCCTTCGTAAGAATTTGACGCCTTCTCGAAGAAAAATGGATGTCTTTGAATTAGATGATAGTGGTATTAACCCTTTGCACTTGGCGATTTTTTGGTTACAGAAAGATAATTATTCGAAGACTTTCTGCCATAAAGTCGACGATATTTTTGAAACGGTAAATGAGAAATCGTATGCTAATTAAAACGTAGAATTATTTTACTGCGATATTCCACTTATCGTTGGGCAATTTTAAATTGGATATATTAATTAACATACATCTTTAGAATCTGATTAAATGACCACAGAGAGCAAAGGAATAATTTACACAATTTCAAAAAACTTACGAAACGAAACCAAATGCCTCAATCTCGAAAAATTGTTAAATAATCATTTTTGAAAAACAATTCTAAATATGTGCAAAACGTTAAGTGATCGTGATAATACTTATCTTGGAATTTTTAATGGTTTGAATAACCTGTTTATTGTTTGGGATAGTGTTGCATTAGTATCAAACTTGAAATTGTTATTTTCAAAGAGAAAATTTAGGATTATTAGAATTTTCACCTTTTCCAATTTGACAATTTTTTTATTAGGTCAATCAAACCTTGGATAAGTATAATGTAGTGTTGTAATAGTAAACTGTTTGAAATTTAAATTTTTGGTTTGAAAAGAAAGATATTGTAAGTATCTGTGGAGTTATGTATGGATGATGTATGACACCAAGATCAGGGTAATAAAAATTGATGATACTTTGTGTGTCATAAAGGTCGATGCAATTGTTTCTGTATTGCTAGCAGCACTCGCTGTCGATATCTGGAATTCATTGCTCGTAATATTTCATTTTTTGTTACTGAAATGATGCTCTTTATTTGATTCACGAGAAGCCATTTTTATTTTAAATTCCTATTTTTCTGGAATATTCTTCTTTGAATTTTCTTCTGATGATTTACTTCCATTGGTGAATTTTTCAATTCTAAAAATCTTCTGTTATTAATCTTATAAATCAGAATCCTTTATATCTCATCTTCCTCAATCCTAAAATAAATTAGCAATACCCCAAAACTCAAATATCTCAATGAAATTTTCGAACAGAGACACAACACTGGGTGTATTATAAAATTTTTTAAATATTCCTCAGCAAAAATTCTAATGTATACCAGTTACATATACCATTGCGAAATTAAGCTGAACATACTGTAATCAGTCTCACATAAATCCTCCGTTCCTCGTCTTCCTCGACCATAGAGCGAACTAACAAGCGCGCGAAATTCAAACACTTCGAAAGCGTGATATACGCACCACGTAAAACGACATCATCAACTTTGCTGAATGCGAAGCTATATCTCTCGAAATTGAAGATACGATTCTTCAAACGTTCCAACAAGATCTTCCATCAAGATCTCAACATCGTTTCGAAGCCCGCGAAATTCAAACGCGGCTATTCCAACGAAAACACAGTGATACACACACCACATAAAACGGTATCATCAACATTGTTGAATGTGAAGCTATATCTCTCGAAATTAAAGATAGGATCCCGCAAAATTCAAACGTTCCAGTTAGCACTGAATAACGTCTCGAAGCCCGCGAAATTCAAATTCTCCGAAATCACGATACACACACCACATAAAACGACATCATCAACTTTGCCGAATGCGAAGCTATATCTCGCGAAATTGAAGATACGATGCTTCAAACGTTCCAACAAGACCTTGCTTTAAGATTTCAACATCGTTTCGAAGCCCGCGAAATTCAAACGCGGCTATTCCAACGAAAACACAGTGATACACACACCACATAAAACGGTATCATCAACATTGTTGAATGTGAAGCTATATCTCTCGAAATTAAAGATAGGATCCCGCAAAATTCAAACGTTCCAGTTAGCACTGAATAACGTCTCGAAGCCCGCGAAATTCAAATTCTCCAAAATCACGATACACACACCACATAAAACGACATCATCAACTTTGCCGAATGCGAAGCTATATCTCGCGAAATTGAAGATACGATGCTTCAAACGTTCCAACAAGACCTTGCTTTAAGATTTCAACATCGTTTCGAAGCCAACGAAATTCAAACGCGGCTATTCCAACGAAAACACAGTGATACACACACCACATAAAACGGTATCATCAACCGGTTGTTAAATCTGGAGATATATTTCTCTAAATTAAAGATACGATCCCGCGAAATTCAAACGTTCCAACTACAGTTGGACAACGCCTCGAAGCCCGCGAAATTCAAACGTGGCTCTGAAAATTCCACCCAGCGCGTTTCCCTACGTCGTTAACAACCACCCCCGCACGAGGAAGCGGACAGACCCTAGCGACGCGTGTATTGGCTTATCTGAATCGAGCAACAAGGGTCCCATGAACGCCGTTCCATAACCTAACGACGTGATAAACGGGAGAAAAAGCACCATAACGATTCCTTGTTTTCCACAGGCTGCTTTACGACGAATACCATCATGGCAGCAGCCTTAATCCGGAAGCCATCATCCGGGTGGTACAGCCGGAAACTGTACACAGGCTATTTCAACGTTCGCCTAGCCACTAAACTGGACGTAAAGCTTCAACGTTACGGCTCGCGCATTGCCTGCGTTTCACGCACCGTAAGAAGACAGCTTGCACGCGTTTAATAGTTCCGCGTGGAAGGCGTTAAAGTCGTTTACGGCGAGTAAAAAGACTCCAAGCGAATATTCTCGGATCATTTCGCGCGTAGGAATCTCGGGAAACACGGGAATCGCGAGGGACGCGATAGGGTCCCGTTGTTAGCGAATTTATTTTCGTTCCAGGTCGCTCTAACTCAAAATGCTATGCTTCATCATCCCTATTGGGATCAGCTTCTCGAGGCCAAAGTGGTCCAGTGTTTCCTTTGTAGATAAGTAGGCCTAGAAGAATGTTACTGTCTTATTACAGTCGGGTCCTGGATGCTGAACAATTAGACGTTGGGTATTTTCTATTTCTATTTTGGTTATGGTACTATTGGGTTCCGAACACTGAAATTCTCACGATTCGAGTTTGGCGGAGTTGCGAGGCTTGCTTGGCTGATAGTAGGTCTGCAGGGGCCGAGACCAGGTTATGAGCGTTGGTTACGAGTGATTTCAGCTTAATTCCAAGAGTGACGGTGTCATGGTCGCCTCTCGAAGATGATCACCAACGTGCATGTGACCCAATAAGTGCCTCATCCTGAACAATTAAGTTTCCTCTACCTTTCTCCTTGTCATGGAGGAAGTTCCTTCTTCAAAATGACCGATTTGAGGACCAAGGGAACACCCTTGGTCCAACCAACTGCCAATCAGGGAACGTTCATCCTTTATCAGCTCTTGATTACTCTTTATTGGGATTCTGGGTAAAAAGAAATAACTATCGTTCTTTATAATTATCCTTATTCTGTTCTTAGGAAAGTATTCTAACTCTACTCAGGAAGAGACAAAACTAAAGTGACGAAAAAGGGTCCTGGTCCCCTAATTCCTATCTACGCATAATTAAAGACATATCTATTTCTCCTATTAATTTTTGTAAATACGTTAAGACGTATTTTATTTCCAACACTCTTCGGTCCAAAAAGACAGTCAGTTTTTGATCAGGCATGTGAGTGAATCATATTACTTACCAGATTCTCATTAACAACATATCGCATAATAATAGATGGCATAGGCAATCTCGTCAAATTGAAGTGAATAATTATTTCATTGCGAATTATTATTCACTAAATATTCAGATACTCACAGTCAATTGTGATTGTGTCTATCACATCCAAGCTGCTCATTGCATCTATACCTGATCTGTTCATGGTACCAGGAGTCTAGTTTATTTCCCTAGCTTAGTTCTCCTGGCTAGGGTTAGGCTAGGTGAGGAAATTATTGGATTGTTAATTTTGGTTTTGGTGTAATCCTTTCTGTCATCTGAAAGTTCATTTGGTAGAACTGTTTGTTCAGTTTTTGGACAATTGAATTTCAAGTTTTGTTCTGGGGTCTAGTTGTTTGGCAATCCTCAGCTTTACTTCAGCTGATTGTACCAGGTTATGTGCTATACTTGGTTGGATTCAGTTTAAGGTGCAATGAAAAATTTTAGACAGATCATTGGTGCTGATCGAAGTTGCTTGGTATCCTTCATCGTGGAAATTTTATATTTTATGGCGAAACGAATGCGAGTCCAGTGGTTCTTGTTTCCAAAGCTGCAAGATCAACGAGCTTGTATAAGAGAGTGTCTGCTGCAATTCAATGTGTGGGTTGTACGTTTTTTAGCCGTGTCTCTGAATTTTTCAACGTGATATTGTGTATAGGGTGTTCCAAATTTTTCGAATTTATGTTAGCTGATGCACTGATAGGAAGTAATGTAGTAAAATCTCTCGGAGATATGCAATATTCTTCCTAAAATATTGTGCTGGCTAACAAATAGCACTGAATTCTTGCAATAGATGACGCTCCTTATTACGAAATTATGTTTCCAATCTGTTAAATATAATCGCATAATAATTAAATTTATTTATTACAGATAAAATTGTTTAATGAAACTTTTTCTCCTTTAAACGAAAATTTGCCATTTTATATTAAAAATATCGATCAAATAACAGTCTTCACAATTGAATATTTTGAATAATTGTATCAAATACTTCATACCCAATTTTATGAGTAAGAACACAGTAATGTAGACTACTTTTATTATCAAAACTTGCTTTAACCATTATTTATTATAAACACAAATAGATATAAATTTAAATATCGATAGCACAATTATGCATAATTTTTCAGATAATTGCTTTGACATTTACAAAACATTGGTATTACCAATTTTAAATAATTCTAAATTTTAAATCTCTGAAAAATTTGATTCCGTGATTCGAGAATAAAGAATGACAAATGAAGTAATCAAGAGGAAAATGATATTTTGTTACGATCATTTGGAACATTTGGAATATAAACCTGCTTAAGATTTATGGCAATGATACGTCGATTTGGTCCCAATCAAAGCATCAGCGAACAATGTATACGAATGATGAATTACAAGATCCAAACGTATCTGACCCGTGTCAAACATGTCAGAACCGAGTATTACTGCTTTCGGCATTAGGATGAATATTTTTCGAAACAATGCCCATCAAATTAGGGGATATTTCGCATGATGCAGTGCTGGAGGGTCGACTTCCATCTCGCAGGATGAGGTAGTCGAGCCACTATTGGGCAAATTATCGGGAAGAAGGATGGATTTTATATGGTAATTCCAATTACACGTGTCAGTGGATGTCAGCAGGTGGGTTTACGAAAAAATATTACGTTTCCTCTCAAAGAAATTATCTGATTCACAGAAATCATACTTTACACAGATCTCATATTATACATGATTAAAATGTACATTTATTTTGAAATTCAGGTATAATATTTAAAATTGGCTCAAGAATTGGAAAAATTTCTATTTCCAGTGGAACGATAATTAATTTCCAAATTATAATTAAATACGTCAGATAAAATTCTATTATCTCGAAATCTAGATCTATAATTTCTAAACAAGTGTATCACAATTATTTCTAAAATAATACCGGATTCTTCATCATCTCAGAAACTTCATTGGGTAGTATAAATATTTTTAATATTTATATTAGATTTTCTTATACGTATATATTTATATATACAGGGTGATTCGTTTAAATTGAACATTTAATATATTTCCCACATTATGAAAGGTAGGAAATAATGACGAAGTGGTGTTTAAATAATAAATAATAATAATAATAATAAATAAAATAAAAATAATAAAGAATGCATATGATGATAATAAAGAATCGTTCTACCAAGATCGTTTTACTAATATTTTCAAGGTCATTGACATTTTTCTGCACATTAACTGTTATTTTTTATAGTACTATGTTATTCTTTACATCAAGACGAGTTTAATGACCTCCTTCAGGTGACCTTGATAGTTAAAAAATGAGTTCAAATTTGAGAAATACAAAATCGGTGTTAACTTATTTATTATTTTATTAGTATTACTATTATTATTTTATTTATTATTTTATTATAGATACTCAATATGCCGACTATCTACATCAATTCATGTTCGTTCACAATAAGAGAATGCCTCCCTTCGCGTCATCTATTGTTCTATTCGTACAACTTCGATGTCCAATTTAAGCGAATCACTCTGTATATACTACAATGCTCGTATCTATTTATTTCAGTCTATACAAGAAATTGCGAAAGTATTCTCCGAGAGTAATGCCACTCTTACATTCCGCTTTATTTTCCTATTTGTTCCTATTCCCGAACACCATACCTCTAACTTCTACACAGATAGCAATCACAACTGTACCTACAATAATTCTCAACCTTTCGCCACCTCGGCTAACCGACGATTCAAGTAAGCCAACTCTGAAAGTAACGATTTAATCAGAGATCCAATCAATTCTTTCTCACCCGAGAAACTCTCTGTCAGAGTAACGACTCAATCCGTGGGCCAGAACACCCAACTTTCCACCTGTCCCGAACCACAACAGGTCCAAACGAACCAGCCAATCGAGACGGTTTCGATTTCGAAAGGACGTTCGGTAGGCCAGGGCAGATAAATCATGCTGGAATGGAGATCGGTGAAAATCGTGGATCGCGCACGCAGATCAGGCCGTCATCGAAAGTCATTCGTCTTCTTCTCGCGGCGTCGGAACGCGGCCGTGATGGGCACACTTATCTCGCTTATCAATGAAAGCAACCGGAAGAGCCGGCGAAGCGGTGCCAAATGATACGATGGACGCGAATCGAATGATGGATGCGCGAACATTTCGCATTCCTCGTTTCCCACGTCACTTAAAAACCGGAGGATCCATCGTTTGGCTTGGCCGCTTATCCCGCCGTGGAACCGCGACATTTCTATTGCGTGATTGATAAAAATGCCATTTCCCCGCGAGCTCGTGGTAATTTTCACCGTGTACGAGATTTTAAGTCCCTCCATCACCGTCCGCCATCATTTTTCAGGTTAAATGGACTTCTTCTGCGAGGGTTCGTAGGTGTTCTTGGGTGGAGTGGGTGGGTGGTGGTACGTGGTTCCCCATTGTTGTGGAATTTTCGAATCGTCTTTAGAGGGATATTGCATTATGCTATATGTTCTTTAAATCTTTGTCGAAATGGAATTTTCTAGTATTTTCTTTTTTCTTCTTTTAGAAAAAATTTGTTTATTAAATATCTTTTGAATCTGTCAAAGGGTTGTTTTTCTTAAGTTTTAAGTAGTATGCATAGTAATTATAATTAGGAATGACAATAGTGAAATTTAGGGTACCTATTTTTAGAATGTGTGATATCATTTATTATTAATGGAAAAAAGGAGTAATTTAGGAAAGAGAGAGAAGATATCTCATTAAAAGCAGTTGATGAGTTGAAAAGAAATTCTTGAAATTTATTATTTGCATATGTTTCTCGTTTAAATAAAATATACACTGTGGTTCATAAGAGTATAAAATAAAATTTCACAGGTAAGAGTGTTTTGATAGCAGGTAGAATGTTAAGATTGTTATTTTATAGATTACAGATGTGTCTTTGGATCCTCATAGAACAAGTCGAATGCACGAATGATTGCACCAGCCTGATAGCGATTTCAACATGATTTATCGATAGTCGAAATTGATTGCCTGTTGTTTGCAACTTGGAAATGTCTGGCAGCTCCTGGCATTGATGGAAACTGGGGAGTCGAGTGTCAGCTAGGGTATGTTGGCTCTGTTAAACCAGGTTGCTAGCAAAGTGTAAGGTTTACTAGTAGTCAGAAAGATTTAATCGATATCTACTAACACGTAGTTCAAATTTGCTGTTTTATTTTATTACCAAACGAGAATGAACTAAATTTCCTTCCTCTAAATTCTAAATTAGTATATATGATACTTAAAATTAATTTCTATATAGTACCTTATACCGTTTATTGTACAATATAAATTTACATATTACATGCAATTCATAATGCATTCTACGGCGAAGAAAAATTTAAAAAATCGAGGAAATAATGGAAGAAATATTGGAAATAAAATAGCTAGAAGCACTCAAATCCTTTTGCACGTGCAGCAAAATTTTCCCCAATGCAGTCATTCGTAATGCCTAACATAAAATTCCACGATGCAATCACAGCGAAGTACATAAAGCGCGGCACTATTTCCATCAAACTATCCCAGGAATCCTGCCTTCGCTCTATACGCAACGAACACACCCGTAAGTCTACCTAAACCTAACCCAGAGTTAGCCAATTAAACAACCCAACGATCCATCAAACGTTGAAAAACAATTCTCGCCAAAAAGTGGCGCACGTAAACAGACGTAATATAACATTGGAATAAGCGTGGCGTAAAATTCGTGAGAAACAGATCCCACCGCAGGCCCATAAATTTTCTGCCGACCTGCGTGTCCCTTTTTTTGCAGCACACACCCAACGAAAGAACGCGGACCGGTTCCCAGTGGGGAACGATAACATTCTCTCTCCGCGGGCGCCGCTTAAAAACCCTCCCCGATTAATAAAGTCGTTCGCTGGCGGCAGCTCCCTTTCAATGTCAACGATTCTGTTCGAGCGATAAAGTCAGAGAGTTCGAAGATATCCGCACGGGCTCATTAAGTTAAATCGTCCTGGGCCAGTGGCTTGCTGGCTGGTTTCGTTCCGCCGAGGAAGCGCTCGAATCGGTCAAAGGACGCGTTAACGAGTATCAAGGCTACGCGAGCCCTCTACCCCCACTCCACCGCGCTCTACTCCCACGCTCCCGCCGCGCATCCCCACTTTCCCGCATCGATCCCCACTCTGCCGCCGTCTGTCCCCACTCCGGCGTTATCTTCCGTCTTTCTCGCGACTGCATCTCGAGGACTCGGAGTGGCGCGCGTCGTTCTCTCCGGCAGATATCATCGTAATTTATACGACAGTCGTTTGTTTCGAATCCGTTGGCTCGCGATAGCGGAACGCAGAAGTGCGGCTTGATTATTCCCTCGCTCGTCCCTCTGTCAACCTCGTAAACCTGGAACCACTGAGGCCACTCCATTCTCTTAACTTTCATATTACCGAACACTTCGAATGCGTCTCGAGAACACTCGTCGGATCGAACTTCGGCCATTGTTTCGTTGTATTGTAGCCGTCGAGGGCAATCGAGCAGTTGGATGTTCGACTTATTGTCAGCTAGCAACGTTTTATTCCTCTTTTACGGCTCGCGGTTAACGGTTTTCCGCAATGTTTTTAGTGGTCGGGAGAGGTTTTTTCGCGTTCTCCATTTTTTTAAGCTCCATTTTTTATTGCTGTTTTTATTGTTTTTACGGGATAGAGAGAGAGAGAGGGAGAGAGACGGGAAAGTAGGGCGTGTTTGAGTTCTATGATCACGAATGTCTTCACCCGTCATGCAGTTATGTGTATTTATTTATTCTCAGTTATTATTTTTATACATGAGTTTACAGTTATTATAAATTATTTCATAAATTAAATTCAGACGTCGTCACAAACTTTGTTAGTGCAGTTTCGATTAAAATTTTCCGAAGATCGGTGTTATTAATTTTATATTGTTTTGTAACTTTTAATAATTATTTTTACAATTTTTTATTTGATAAACTGGGTCAATTGTCTATATAGCTGATACATATATAGGTGTTCTAATATATTTATGTTACTTATGAACAAGTAAGTACTGGAAACGTTGCTGTTCTTAGCGATAGTGGCTCGTAACTTTCTTACATGTGCAAGTGTGTATTACTGGAAGAGGATGTGGTCCATATAAGTACTAATGATTAATATGACCCCGGCAGCTGGTACTCCGTGAAGTTTGAGCAGGAGTTATATTTATGATTCACATTTGTAAAATTGCAACTGTACTTTTCATTTCTCAACCTCATAAAAAATATCGGTGTAAGTGATAAATCATACACGAATAAATTACCAGTTTTATATCATATCCATTCATCAAAATCGTTCCGTGAAATTAATGTAATTCCGTAAAGGAATATTTTATTATAAGGTACATATTTTTATACCTTTTATCGAAAAAGAAATACAGTTATTATGAACTATTTCATCATAATCGCATGGTCTACTGACAAGTAAATTCAACATACTAATTACAATATGATTCGTCTAAATTAAAATATTAGACGATACATATATTATATATATATACAGGCCGTGGTGGCGCTAGTGAGTTAATCGTCTTAAGACCGTAGTAAGTAATAAGAGAAAAATTAACGTCATATCGAAGCCTAATTAGTGGTACTATTACCCAATATTATAAGTTACTTATGCAATATTTTTATGACTTACAGGTACTATATATTTATAATATAAATAAATATAATAAATATATAGTATATTTGGTATAAATATACCGTATCTGTGAGTCATAAAAATATTGCATAGATAACATATAATATTACCTAATAGTACCACTAATTAAGCTTCGATATGACATGAATTTTCCTCTTATTACTTACTACAGTCTTAAGACGATTAACTCACTAGCGCCACCACGGCCCGTATCTCCATTAAACGTAAAATGCTATCTTTAATATACATACGTCAGTCTTTAGACGAAGTAAATGTAAGCTTTTTGATATTTTCATGCCCCAGTGCATGTAACGACTGAAAATCTTTGGAAACGAAGTCGACAAACGTCTGTCTCGTTTATTCCATGGCAAAGACAGTCGCGAACAGTATGCGCCAATGGATTAATTAAACTTCCAACCGTAGCACTGTCTTTGAGGATTACTTTTTGTTGCAAGAAATTCGCGGGATGCCTCTTTGATTTCCGCTCGGCTCGTCGGCCACAGCGTCGTTTCCCGTCCACGTTCCGAAATATGCTAGAAATGTAGCTGAGAATGATTTATGAAACAGTCGTTTGTTTCGGATCTGTTGTCCCGCGATAGAGTAGCAGCAGCGCTTGATTACTCTTCCCTTCCTGCTCTTCTTCGTCTCGACCACCTGCCTATGGGGCCAGACCTCCGCATCCAACCCGCCCCCTTAATGCTCCCAAATTCTCCGAATTTCCTTTCATATCGTCCGACAATTTGGCCAGCTTTAAATGATATTTACGAGCTGAACTTCGCCGACTGAAAATTAACCCTTCACCGTAGACACTAACGCGAAATGAAAACACGATAAACCGACAAGATTCTGGGCTGGCTTAATCTAGGGGATAAGACGAATGCGATTCTCGTGTTCTACGAGTGTTTCCAATGGCAATGGTAATGGTATGCTAGGATAAAAAGTATACTGAATAATATTAAAGGAGAAAAAAAATTTGTCCAATTTATTATTATTTATACTATTGTTCTATTATTCGATTATTTATTTACGTATATCGTTTAAACAGTGATTGGAAAGCTTTAACAAACAGAGGGAAGGTTTGGTAATTTTTGAGTACTCTTTAGCTTCTGATTGCGAGATACATAGATATCGTTGGAGAGTTCTAATCTCCAGCTCCATGTTGCTATACGCTCCTAGCGACATCTGGCACTTTTTGGCAATTCAAATAAAACCTAACGGTGGAAGACTCTTCCTTCCAAGCTACCTCAAAGAAAGCACGTATAGTTGTTCTGATTGTGAAGCATTATCTCAGTAAAACATAACCCATGTATTTATATAAATTATAAATACAATTTATGGAGAGTATTCAAGAAACTCACCTAGTTTATTGGTGGATAATATCTGTAAAATTAATTAGAAGAATATTCTTCCAGTTCTGGAATAATTATCTGAATAAAAGACTGTTCAATGCATGTAGCCTTATAGTTGACTACAAAAAGAAGTACATTAGGTACCATTCCTAAACGAAAATCAAAAATCTTCTTATATCCTTCAATAATTATCATCCATGGTATCACCACCCACTTATGCAAAAGTTTTATGAAAATTCTAATTTCTCAGCCAGAATACTAAAGCTTCAAAACTTCCCCGAGCACCGAAATCTTCAAAAATTTCCAGAGTATAAGAATAATGTTCCACTTGGCTCATTACATGCGAAGCAAAATAAAAAGGAACGCAAGAGTCGAAGAAAGCAGTCACATCTTGCCCCAAAGACATACCAACGAAGGACAAATACCGATTGATACCGAGGAACGTGTAAAATCTGAAACATATCGCTCAATTAGCGAGTAACACTCGTTAACAAGCGAGGAACATCTTTTCCGTGGGAATACATTCTTGGAAGAGGTGCAGTTCGTTTTTGTCAAGCAGGGCCGGATTTGTACAAGCAGGTAGTCGCGGTGATCGCTTCCCGAACACCTCGAGACCTTGCTTGTGCCAGGATCCACTGCAGAACGAGCATCAAGATAGCGTAATTTATGCGACAGTCGTTTGTTTCGGTCCTGTCCTCTCGGTGATAACGGGCCAGGAATACGCTTTGCTTATTCCTACCTTGCTATATCCGAATCCTGCGACACTTACGTGCATTGGCCCTACAGGATCCGCGTGCATTGAATTTTCGTGTTGTGATACCGTACTCCACCCTAAGATCAACCTCATATCCTATCATTTCCAGGAGACGGGTTCTGTCTATTTAAATTAATATACAATCCTTCCTGGAAGCAGACTGTAGCTGATTTGTGTGATTTAAATCCCCCGTAGATATGGGGTTGAGGTGTGAGAAGGAATATACTCTTCTTTATTAACAACAGCTTCATTTCAGATCAGAAATCATACTCGGTTACTAGGTGTCAGTCGCTCACAATGCTCTTGTAGCGACCAACATTCTCAAACTCGCCACTAGATGGGTTCCAACTTCAAGGAGGTTCGAGGACTTTCTCACTAATTCTTGGAAAAAATTCCAACTTCAAGGAGGTTCGAGGACTTTCTCATTAATTCTTGGAAAAACCTCCGCTCCCTATATATGTAAGATGGCGGAACTAATCTCGAGACACCGAAAATTCACGAAAGAACAAGGACACGATAACACAAACTCAAAACTCGTAAACTGATTTAACTTAGGGAAGGAACACCAAGATAACGAAAACACACAAAGACGCACTGCTCTTTTAAAACTCTCTTTCCAACACCAAACGAATCACGCTTGTGCTGGTCACAACCGATTTCCAACGACTCTGTTAGTTTGGTATCCTACATGTATATAACTTCCTGAACTTTCAATAGTATCCCGGTCTAAGGCAGGGACTGCTAGGGACTCAAAACCAAAAGCTGTATAGCTTTCGTGCCTTTCTATACATAGGCAAACACGAATGCTAATATAAGATAGTCCTTAAGTTTATATTATCCTATAGATTAGGTTTGATTTTAGATCGTCAGTGTTTCACGTTGGAGTCATCGATCTCACAGTCTAAGCTTTCATTTGTAACCCTTTTGTACATTTTGGTTATTTTATATGTATATTATTGTATCTAGTTTCCGGTGCATCAAACGTACGTTAAATTGGAATTAGCCTGCTAGGGTAGCCGTCGGTCACACGTACCTAAGACAGAAAGACACGAGGTAAATTAACCAAGATCCTGACCCGTGTTGTTTACGTTGGACCCTGTCTACAAACCACGGCTCTCGCCCGTGATGCTCGTGTTTGACCCGATTTCCTTACCACAGTTTCACGCGATATTGTAGGCGAAGGGGTTGTTGCGGTCGCCTTGCACTCGCCACTGAAGGGCTTCGAGAAGGTTCGAGGTTCCTCGAAAGCACTTAGTTAGCCCACTGCTTCCTATATGTGGGAGTTCCTGACCTATCACTTATATTCCCGCGTCTAAGACGCGGGCCTGCTAGGTCACCTTGCTGGAGAGTCCGCTAGCAGGCCCAGGACGAAACAGGGAAAGGCATTCTTCCTCTTCTCCTCTTTTCCTTCTCTCTTGAGGGTTAATCATCGTTTATCGATGCTATGCGATGTGAGGAAGTCTGAGTGAGAGCAATTCTTGGTTCACTCTACGCGACTCTTATCGCATGAACTCCTATTCCTCAATACTAGGCTTTTCTTTGTGATTATACCAATTGATGTAAAAGAAAATTGACAGTCTGTTGATAACCTGTGCTTCAGAGTTACACATCCTATGACTTGAAGTTGAAAATCTTTGTCAGTTATTTCGATAAACCTCAGCAAAGTGTCAAGGGATTGTTGAAGGTGCTTATAAGTTCTTTCCACCATTTCCTCCTTCATTACAGTGCCTTGATCAGCTTATCAGCTGAGCAATGATCCTTCGTATACTGAAAATTGTTAAATTTTAATATGGTCGAGGTGAAGTACAACGCGTGTTCTTTATACAGTTGACTAGAACGTTGACACAAATAATGGACGATACGTACATTATGTATATACGGGTCGTGGTGGCGCTAGTGAGTTAATCGTCTTAAGACTGTAGTAAGTAATAAGAGAAAAATTCACGTCATATCGAAACTTAATTAGTGGTACTATTAGCTAATATTATAAGCTACTTATGCAATATTTTTATGATTCACGTGTATTATATATTTATAATAAATATATAGTATATAATAAATATAGTGTATACAAAATATAATATATATAATATGACAGTGTCTTTATCAACTGATCAGTTGGGCAACGACCCTTCGTGTACAAAAACTGTTAAATTTTAATATGATCGAGGTGTAGTAGGGCACATGTCCTTTGTACAATTGACGAGTATAATTACATACAATTACACGGTACATTATTAAACAATTTATTTTTAATTCACATATTTGAAAGAAGACACAAAATACAGAACTCTCGCACACATTAACACAGGGAACCCCGACAAACCTAAATCCTGTCATTTATTTGTTTCAGATGCTGCTGTGGTTTCCAATCTCCTATTGCATCGAGTATAGGCAGAGTCCAACCAAGCAGCCAATCACAATAGCTTCACGGTGTAAGTAATTAATGTTTCACTTTGGGGTGTTCGATATAAACCAACGAACATCGTCCATAAATTCACGGAAAATCTGAAGGTACTTATAAAACTCTATTGTTGGATCTCTATTGTTGGACCTTCCACGGAATCGATTGAAAAATAATCATTAGCCACGGTGGTCGCGGTAAAAATGGAGGAAGCACTAGTTGAGACGAAAGGTGTGAAGGGTGGAGGAGGTTCGACCTTCTCATCCCTGTCGTGTAGAGTCGGAGAAAAATGTGCTTTCGAGGCGAGCCAACCGCCCATCCGTGGAAACCTCGTCCACCCTTGGCCGCCTGAGGGTGAAACTCGATTCCCAAATGTGCCGGGGAGAACTCGGTCACCGGTTTTTCAGATTCCGGGTGGGATTCCGAGACGTATAAACGTCTTGGAGCGAAACATATTCTTATCGGTGGCTGGGCTGGCTTGCGTTACATTTGCATATTTCTTAAAATAACTTTCGGCCGGACGTATAGATGACATTCGATTTTGCCGGAGCTATACGGGGGCACGTGGATCGGGACGAGGGAACAAAACGCTTTAACCCACATAAAGTTCTGTAAACTGCATGGCCGTTCCCAATTGCAATCGTCGAAATGACGATAAATTCTACGGGATGGGATATAAATACGAGTGCCTGGCAGGGATCCTTATTCGCTACCGAATCTGATCTTCTGACTTTTGCCGATGTGATTGGGGTTAGGGGTAGTTTGTATTATAGCGTGGAGAAGTGAGATTTAGGAAATAGGTGGGAATGATTGACGGATTTAGAGTTTTATTTTTATTTCTTTGTGGCTGTAAATTTTTAGCGTGTGAGGGTTGTGAGTGGTTAATAATATTTAATACAATTTTTAATTTTCTTTCGATAGTGATATACAGGGTGGCTACTAAAAGACTGTATGATGTAAAACAGCACTAACTTTTACAGACACGTGTGTTTTTAATAGATTTTTTCAATATTATGTGTGAAAAATATCGTCCCTCAAATGACCACTATTTTTCTACTCACAAATGAGAACTCTTTCTTTATTTATTCTTTTCTTCAGTTTTTCAGTTACCACCCTGTAATAGATATTGTAGATATAGATTGTATTAATTACAGAAATTTAAAAGGAGGAGAAGAAAGGAAGAAACATGGGTAGAATATTTAAAAAAATTATAATAAAATGTAAAATTAAAGGAAACTTAAAATTGGAATCCAAATAACATTGAATTTTTCAAAATTTCGTTTAAACAATATACAAAAATTTCTTCCTTTCATCCCAGTACTAAATTATTCCAGTTTATTCTGATTACTCCATACCAAATCTTCATCGAGTCTTGGAAACTCGTTAGACCAGTCCAAACTTCCGATAAAAATTACAGAAACGAAATCAAAAATTCTACAAAATTAACCATCACTGTGGAACATACACGATCATACTTACCAAACTTTTCACAACTCCAGAAACGTGCCCCTGCTTCTCGAGAATGCCAAAAAATATTTTGATCCATGTTCTGCCTTTCGTGGTTGAAAAATCTCGCGAAGCACGAAGACACGAACCCCGAGGTACATTGCAGGAAAGCCATTGCGCATTTTCGATTACCGCGGTTGAAAGGACGTCGTATGTAAAATGGCGTGTAATTAGTACACGAACTCTCCGTATAACTCGATAAGCCGATAACGGTGGAGCCTCTGTGCTCGTGGCTGGAATAACTGACCTTGTTATTTCGACAAACACATCAGGCAGGCGTTGGCTCGTGGCCATTTCTGCTGGTCAAAAAAAGCTTTTCTTCAGAGGAACTGGCGTTGCCTCGGGTTCAGATACGTCGGCCAGGGGCGTGGAAGAGGGACGAGACGTGAAGAATCGTATGCGCTCCGTTCACAGCGGGCTGCTCGACAAAAGGGTACCAGGAGGATGGGGACGCGTGGCTGGTGATTACAGAAAGCCCTCGAGCCACTTCGCTAGCCATAATGATGCAATTAAAACTCGCTGTAATTTCACTTATACCCGCTGACACGGCTCACGGCATTTGTCTCGAACCCCTTGGTGTTTTTCGTTCCTTTGCCTCCTTTTTTCTCGAGGAGCCGGCTTCTGGAATAGGGCACGGATGTGTCCGTCGTGAGATTGATGCTGGTGTTCGTGGGCTCGTGCATGGGCTGCTTGGTGCCTCCAATTAACGCTACTCGCTCAATTAAGAGGCAGCCGATGTTGTTTGCTCGCTGATTCTTTGTTTGGTGACAAATTGCAGGGATGCGGGGGTTCAGCGGTCCTCTGATGATGTTGTTCCGTCGTGGAACAAGGAAGACCCGTTACGGTCTTCCAACAGCCAGGTCTTAGGGTCGAACAATTCGGCATCGGAATTTCCCGCTCCATGCCTTCAGCATGTTTGACTGCTGTACCTTTTTTCTTTTGACTTCTCGTGTCGCGGAACACGAGAATCCTGGAAATCCCTAATTTAACGAAATTAGGCGACGGCTCTTAAGACTTGGCTGACAATAGGCCTGAGGGCTCCACGTGGTCCGCACACGTTGGAAGCCTCAGGCCTTCGCTAGGGGTAACAAACGGCCGATGGGGTCACCGGCGCGCGGGTGAACCCCAGGTACCCCACCTTGGAGGAGAGGGTTTCCTCCACTATCGTGGTTTTTCGGGGGAACCTTCCCTCACTCCAAGGTAACGGATTCGCGGACCAAGGGAACGCCCTTGGTCAGGACTTCCAATCAAGCACTCAACGACATCGGGTCTTTCCAACGAGTTCCGAACGAAACATCAGAGACGACAGGTGTCTTATAACACGAGACGATTTTCGTATCTCCTCGTTAAGTCGACGAGATACCGTGTCGCGTCGAACCGTCCATCCACATCGGGATATCTTCGCGACTTACAACCGCGAAGACGAATTATTTCGGGCGGAGACCACGCGACCAGGAAGATCAAGGGAACGACGCGATACCCTCTTGATACCTCCTTAAACAGATGTCGATGATGTGTTATCGAAGTGGAAGGTTGGGATTGGGTGGTTCTCGGTGGCATTCAATGGGACAAAGGTCTGAAGGAATTGTTAGGATTTGATTTGTAACTGTTTGGATGGATGAATTAGGTACGAGGGAATAGTGATAGTCTGATGATGTTGATAATGTCTTATTGAAATGGAAGATTTGGAGAGGGTGGTTTGGGGTAGTATTTAATGATACCATTATCTGAAGGAATTGTTAGGATTTGATTTGTAATTGCTTTGTATGGATGAATTATCTATGAGGAAATAGAGATATTCTAATGATGTTAATAGTGTATTGTTGAAGTGAAATACTGAGTAAAGATTAATTGAGAATGGAGTATTTTTCATAGTTTTAGAGCAAATGAATGACAATTTGGTACCAAGCTACCAAAGCCAGTAGTAGAATTTTTTCCTCTTAAATTTATTTATTTATGGCAATGAAATGTTATATATAATTATGTAAAGAATTGTGTTTGCAATTTCATTATGTTCCTTTTATGGATACACGATTATTGTCCAACTTTTGAAGGAATAAGTAATTTTCTCGAGTTTATTTATAATTGAAATATTGGTCGTACAAATACTCGAAAATTCCAATATAAATTTTAAGCAGTTTATTATCAATCTTCGAACAGATGTACGATTACTGTTCAATTTTCCCAACAAAATTTGAAAACCTGCATAGGTTTATTTATGACAAGGAAACAATACAAATATTTCAAAAATTTCTAAATAAATTTCTAAATACCGTGAAATAATTAACTTCATATTCACGCTAATAATTAAATCCCAAATATTAAACTAGCTATGACATCATCACCATATATAGATATTCAAATTACACACACTTACCCATGAAACAATTTATTTTTTCTCTTCCCCTTATATATTTACCAATCCTATATACATTTATTATTAGTAAATCAATATTAATATTTCCCATCCAATAAATTTCTCCAAGCACACTTCCATAGCATAAAGCCACTTTTCCTTATCCATATCGATTATCCGAAAGCGAGCAAACTTCCCCTTAACGCGTCCTCGCGAACATCCTTCTATATGAAATTTCACGGCCTCCGTTTCGAAACAATTTTTCACGACTGCCACGATAAAGCCGAATACACAAACAGCCTATCGTGCTCGAACGCCTGATATCCCGGCTCGACGACAGGCTCTAAACGTTCATCTGGAAAATAAAGAGGGAACCCGCAATATAACAGGAACTCGTATCTGGCTGCCACGGAAAGGAAATTCCAAGGCGGAATTTTGATCCTGGTTCCCAAGCGTGATCGTTCCCTGTAGCAGCCGTCTTCACCACCAATCGCAATATCTCGTCGACGCTTTGGCGAGTAGTTGTGCGTCGGCTGGTATGCGGCGCTGCGGTGCACTTTGGAATCTAATATGGCGCTGACGAGGACGCTCTGTCCAATAAAATGTCGTCGCTGCATAAACAGTTGCAGCAGCCTGGTCACTGTTATTGCCGGCTGCAACGATCGTTTGCGACCGTTCAATGTTTCCAGCGAATACACTTGGAGGAAAGACGATTTGCCTTGGTCCTCCATACTTGAGCAATGAAATCCACTGGTTCAGATTAGGGCTCTAGGTAGTTTACCGCCACGACCGAATCGATGCGTGGTTCACCCAGGGGTAAATTCACCGTGGAGAATGTCGACTGTGAGAACACCGATCAGGTGTGTCGCCATCTTGTATATACAGCGAATTATGGAAGTAGTATATGTATTTTTAATTACCCATTTCGAAGGATTGATGTCTTGGTTAGGGCACAGTGAAGATTTGGGTCTGATAGTGTCTTGATAGCTTTGTAATTCCAAATTTTTTAAACATTAATTCAAATTTAGATTGTAGGAGAGAATGAGTTTGATTTTTGTATATACATGATGATCTGTAGTATAGATACATTTGTCACTTTAATTTCTCTGTTTTAATTTCATTTGATGTGTACTTTTAGGTTATATCGGGTCTCCATTTTGTAATCAAATTGTTCTCATAATGTGACATATTTGTCCAACTTTAATTGTCATTTTAATGATGTATTGATTGATGTCTTGGTTAGGATATAGTGACGATTTGGATTTGAGTAGTATTCGAATAGTTTTGTGATTCAAAATTTGTTAAACATTAATTCAAATTTAGAATGTAGGAGAGAATTAGTTTGATTTTTGTATATATATGATGATTTTCTGTGGTTAGGTATCTTTCTGACTTTAATTTCTCTGTTATAATTTAGTTTGCTGTGTGTTTTTAGGTTATATCGAGTCTCCATTTTGTAATCGAATTTTCCTTGTAGAGTGACATATTTGTCCAACTTTAATTGTCATTTTAACGATATTAAGTCATTTCTATGCTTCTATAACACATATTTTAAGGTCTTTGACGGGATTCTGCTAGAGTCTAGCTGCATTGATTTCAGAATGACAGTGTCTCGTGACTCTGATTAGGTTGTTACAAACATTGGACCCTCTGGATCGACTATAGATGTCAATACACGATGAAATACGTGGGTCCTCGTTCACCAGTAGTTCCATCTGTCGAGTATATGTTAATATCCTAATAAGCACGATGTGTCCCGAAGATACTACTTGCCTGAGCAGCCTCATAATCGGCTTTACGAACTCTCGACTCCTGTCCGACTATGACACTTACAAGCAGCTTTTCGCTGTTAACCTTCTAAAATCAGATGCACTCAACCCGACAGACGGATAATAATTCATCCTCGTGGCGTCTTTACTCTTTCAGTAGGGTTAATCGGCGGTTTATAACGAACGACGAGGAACGGGAACCCCTATGAGAGGAAATCTCTAGGGAAGATCGTGGAATAATTGCGGTATAAATAACAATGAGGAGTGAGTTTGTGGGACGGGACGAATGCAGCTGATGGAAAAAGGAGTCTGAGGAAAGTGGCTTATATCTAATTTACTAGAGGGCGTATATTGTCGCCTCGGTGAATAGAGACGGTGGCCGAAAAACTAGGGGGATATTGTAGAGGCTGGTCTACGGCGCAGCCTGTACTTCAGGTTTCCACGGATTATGCCTTCATCCGATGATTTACAGCGTCTCTACGGCTGTGCCGACCTGGATATGAGAAACTGCATATAGAAAAGACTTCACGCTTAATCGCGGCCACCGAAATTGAACGCAGGCTGACTTACGTCCTAGGACCTGCGGCTCTCCTACCAGCTTCCCGGACTCCCGTTAAACATGTCGAACTTCTCTTACAAATCCTCCCTTATGCTCCCATTTTGTGCAGGTTAATTTGAGATAGTACCGTTTTTCGAATTTTCTTTTCCTCTTCCTCTTTTCGCTTTCTCTGCTAGACATTATTCGTGCTATTTTTGACGATGGAGGTTAGACCTCGATATGTATATTGGGTATTGAGTTACTATGTTTATTTGTGACTATAGTAAGAATGGTTTTAAGGGTTGGAAAATTTGTCGAATATGTAATATTTTGAGTAATAATAGTTATTCCTTTTTAAATTCGCGTGCAGAATGCTTTAATGTTTAACCAGGAATCAAACAGGTTCCAGTTTTCAGAAAACCAAGTGATTTAAACTGATGTTGTCAAAACCACGTTTATGATACGTTTAAACTTTAATTCCCAGCTTTACTAAAACGTTTGCGATATTTATATTCGACGCAGAAATTAAATCGCGGATGTACCAACTTTCAACCCCAAAATTCGAGAGGTCTCGTTACTAGTTTGCTCTCTATATTTCATTAAAACAGATACGTTTAAACTTTAATTCCCAGTTTTACTAAAACGTTTGCGATATTTATATTCGACGCAGAAATTAAATCGCGGATGTATCAACTTTCAACCCCAAAATTCGAGAGGTCTCGTTACTAGTTTGCTCTCTATATTTCATTAAAACGCCTTCCTCAAATGTCTAAATATTAAAAATTTTAATATTATCTATGCGAGGAACTAAAGTAGGTACTCAGAGATATAGCTTACCTCCGCCATTTTTAATTTGAATAAAGAGCTATGTAATTTTCAGCCCGTTGTTTTGACAAATGCACACTGTCGAACATCGATTAATTATTGTTCGAATTAAAGATGTATTTCATTAGAACCACTGTTGGTTCTATGTTGATATTCTGAACCTAACCTCAACGCTAACAAATAACATTTGCAAATAACGTTTACAAATCGATACCTCCTGAAACTCCTGGTCACTTTTCGTCCGCCATACAAAGGCTCCTAGAGAGGTCAGCGTAACCCGCAGATTTATCAAACTGCAAGCTGCAAACGAATTCCATTGGTCCACGAATACCAACCAGACCATCCCCGACACTCGCGACGAGGAATCATTCTTGGCCAACAAACCCTTACCCAACGTGTCCTGAAAAGACTCGCTCGGTTTGACTAATGGCGTATCCAGACCTGAATGGATCGATGCTCAAAGCGCGAGAACGCCTTTAAAAACTCGGTCCACGGCTGTCACGGCGTCAAAGACGGCATCCATTATCGCTCAGACCACGGACAGGTGTACCCAAAGCCTGTCCACCGCGATTTCGAGCAACTGCTCTCGGTTTCCTTCGACTTTCGAAGTAAGAGTTCACGAGGTCGCGCGTGTCGACTCCTCGTTAGCCAGATGAAAGTACGGTAACGACCATACGGGTGGATTGAACGAAACAGGGTTATCCATCCTGGTTGGTAGGCTCAGACTGTGCTTATCGAGCTTACGCTGTGTTTACACTGCTTTGCTTGTCAGATCGTGTACTTCCGTTTGCTGACAGTTTGCATCGAACGTGACAGCGGAGATCTTTGAACTTACGAAATGATACGTCGAGGTTAGATGTGACAGGATCTGTTACACTGCGTTGTAATTTTTGTTTTCACTTTGTTTACCCCTTTAAATGGCCATCCTCTGCCCAGATCACCTGGACATCCCTCTAATTTAGGTCAACACTCAGACATGTCTTCAGACACGTTTCTAAGTACCGGTGTGTGAATGAACTCTAGAGTAGATGCAACAACGCCATCAGGCACTAATGACTCGCATCAGTCAGTCGAGAACGAGCTCTCGCGATGTAAACACACAATTCCAAGTATTTACGTCTTGTATTGTATTAAATATGGTGTCTGTAAAACTTGTGCAATTTAATTTAATTCTTGGTGCAATTTTCATACTCAACAGTTGCCTACTACTTAGTTGCCAGAATGGTTGCCTTTTTGTTTTATAGTATTAATTCTACATGGACAGAGTCTACAATTATGAACTTATGAACTCTTTACGACTACCCCAAGGTACAGGAGCCTAATACATGAAATCTCTGAAATTCCATGGAAAGTTGCAGTATGTCTATAGCTATTGACCAAAAAAGATCACTAGATTTTGCTCTCCTAGTCATAAAGTACTACAAAATTCCTGAAAACGACGGTCTTCGTATAGAGCAAATATCCATCTCTTTAGAGTGTGCTCTAGACTAGGTCTCAGCATCCTAATCGCACGTATGCATCCCCTAAGCTCGTACCTCTGTATTTCCTGCACTGTTCACGGTATTCTTTCAGTTCATTCTAAAAGACATTCAGGAAAATCCCCAGGAACTTGAGCTATCCGTGGATCCTTTGTCCCAGCTGAAGCTCAAGTGCTATATCCAAACACTCTTCCCTCATATCTCTAACACTCTGTCTCAAGTATCCTTTATTCGCACATCTGTCGTCCCATCGAACATTCCTCACTCGTGCCACATAAATTCTATTACTCTGGCGATATTGGAATGGGAAACGAGAAAGGGAAAAAGATTAAGAGAATGTGACTGTGCATAGAGGCTGTGTGGCGAGCGGGGAGTGCAAACGATTTTGAATGTATATTTTAGCAGCGACATGACGGCATGACTTGGAAATTATGCGGCTTGTCAACGACAGGATGAGACGTTTCAATGGGAATTTCTCCGTTACACCGGCTTTTACATTTTGAAGTAGATACGATGGGAAGCTTAACGTGACAGCGGAGCGGACGTAAAAATAGTATTATCGCGATTACCTGAGGGATGATGCATACATTGACGACGTGGTATGTGTTTCCACGTTCGGCGCAGTCCATGAGGCTTCCTTTCGCGAAATTCGAATGTGCAAATTGACGTCCACTTGTTTTCAAATGAGATATTTTATGGGGGTATTTAAAGCTGGAATTATGAAGCCAGTGTTAATATAGTTGGTTTTATATTTTTCGTTTCCGAGGAATTATGTGGAAATGTTAGTAAATATTCGCTGTTATTGGTGAAATTAATTTTGACATTTATTGAGTGACAAATAATAATAATTACGTGTGTGTCATGATCACTACCTTCCTATCCTAACACAACTTAGCTATATATTATGTGCATATAATAGTATATTGCTTGAACTCTTCAACATTTGTATGATATGAAAAGTCCCTAGGATGTTCATAGTAAATATTCGCTGTTCTTGGTGAAATTAATTTTGACATTTATTGGGAGAGAAATAATAATAATTATATGTGTCAGGATTACTATCTTCTTGTCTTAAAACAGCATAGACATATATCATCTGTATATAATAGAATTTTGTTTAAACTCTTCAACATGTGTATCACATGGAAAGTCCCTAGAAAGCACCTAAAGTCCCTAAATTCTAAATGTGTCGAATATTTTGATGTGGCTGATTCCATTAGTTGATCTAATTTCTCTATATAATTAACAAATACTATTAACTGTACAGTTTCTGCAAATGAATTATTGAAATCATTTAAAAGCTTCCTCATTGAAGCACTGGTACAGTTCGTTTCAAGTTCTTGATATTCCCTAGAGACAGCAAAACTAGTCACTATGTTAGTTCTATTGAATAAAAATCTCACATAACCTCAATCTCTCATCCACAAAGTCGAAGTAAACTATTCCCCTCATAAGAAATATAGCAAGAAAAATGTATAATTAATTGTTTTCTAGTTATTATACCGTACAGTCATGATATATTGTACAATCAAGTGGCTAGAGCGAGGGATATTCCGTTGAAGCAGAATAGTCATCGTTCTCCAAATCTAACCTAAAATACTATTACTATCTTCTGAACTGTTCTTACTTAATTAGACGCATATCGTTAAAAGAATCGAAGAACGTTTCTTCCGACCACCAGAGACACTCGGATGGACTATCTGAAAGAGGCCAGCAACGCTATCAGAAGCCAGGAACGAAATGGTCACGCGTCACAGTGGATAGTGCAGTAGACACGCATTTGTCATAATATATTATTCCGCGTCGCTGGGTCGCACGTTGTACGTCACATAATCGTAGGATGGCACCGCCATAGTTCATACGCGCGATACTCGCGTAACCACCGGCCGTGATCTAATTACGCTAATCAACTGTCACCGCGTCGTAATCGGTTGGCCAGTCACACCTCCTTCGCTACCGATTGGCCATTATCCCGTAATCAGGATTTTTCATCGGCCGATGAACAAGAAACACGAAAGATGCTTAAATTAACTGTCACGCTGCTCGCAATTGGCGTGTCGCGGTCTCCATTATGCCACGCGGTGATTACTATGACCAATGATTAACACGCGGATGATCCACTGAGGCGGAACCAAGGCGGATTAGCGGTTCTAGCCGAGAAGTCCCGTTGGAAATTACTTGTTACCTAGGTGACGAATGTCGATTTACCATAGACAGTCGTTTCTTGAATCTCCTGTCCAAATTTATGGTGCTTTTTGATCAGTATTGTGTCTTGCAGGAAATTGTGACTTTATCTTGTTTTATTATTCGATTTGTTAAGGTTATTTATGAAATATCTGGAATTTTTACTTGGGTAAAAAATCCATACGCGATATTTCGAAATTTAATTAACATTTTAATTTTTGTTAATTAATTTCACGGTACTGGTTGCTTAATATTTTTCTACAAAGGATCGCGATTCTTCTGCGAGAAATAAATTTCGAATTTAATGCACAATTTCCGAATAATAATTTGGAATTTTTCTTAGCTAAACAAATTTCGAGTTTAATATATTGTTATTAATTAATATGGATATAATCAATCGAACATGTCTGCTGAATTACACAGTATTATTCGTAATAATTCACCTCTTAATGTCCCAAGATTTACATAAACTTGACTTTATTTACTCCCGTTATCTAAATTTAAATATTTCCACTTCTCCTCGCCACGTTCCTCGAGATTCTAAATAATTGATTCTCGACGAATCAAGCTTCCCCACTTCTCACCTTTCTGACAATTTTATTATTCGAAATTAATCCACTCTATGTATCAATTTTTATTCGATTTTATTCGATTATAAAATATACAGGGTGTTGGAAGTATCTTCTCGTCGGTATAATTAATTTCGAAGGGGAAATATCGTATTGCCGACATGGTACCTTATGTACCCTAGGTAAATACGCGTCCTAGTACCTGGTGTATAGGGTAATAATTCATCTCGCTGCCAGAAAACTCTTTGCAACTCCCACCATTTATATTAATCTATAGTAAAGCATCTAGCGCTAACAAGAGTTCTTGTGAACTCTAGACTTTGTAATATTCTTTCTAAAAGCACGAGACAGACAAGACAGAAACATGTTATGACGTTGTCTATCACACATACACCACTAAAAAATTCAGTCCACTACACACTTTCCCTTTGTAAAATTAAAAGTTAATTTAATAAATTAGATTCTATATCATCCTGGCGAAAAATAATAAAATTTGCTCAGGTGGTTGACATTTTTCATTAATACTTGCTTCAGTTTTATAATTTCCAAAATAATATTTTTGGAATAATTATTGGAAAATAAAAATCTACTGTTCAATATTTTACATATTCAATGCGTTTGTTTCTACATTCAGAATATAATTATAAGGTAAAGGTAAAAATTCATCAAAGAATACCTGTCCTGAAGACTGTATTCTTCGAATAAAAATTAGTAATACTTATTCTCATTTTTACCCCAATGCTTTACTCATCGATTTCCATTTATGACATAAGAATTGAGGAAATGAAGATAAAAGATGCCTTAAGTTAAGTATAAAAATTTGGCAGAATTAAAAAATTTTTAAATTTAAAAATTAACAAATTTTAAATATAGGTAATTAAATAAATTTCCATTTTTACTCGCAACCATGATCGTCATAGTTCCCTGAATTCGCGATAGGCCAGATGAGGGAACCATGCATGGCGTCCGGCCATAAAAGGACGCGATCACTGCGCGATCGAAGTGGCCTCTGGCGGCTTCAGATTTCGAAGTTACGAGCGCTGCCTTCTCCCACTCGTTTCATCTTCCTTGAGCGCGCCAAGTTGGTCCAAGTTCAATTGGAACTAAACCGTTTCCGAAGTTGTAACCATTGAAAACCACTCGCCGACTATTATTGGTCTAGGTCGCACAGTATAATTACTGTTCCCCCCAGCTCGATCGACCTCCAGCGTCGCAACAGCCTCTTTTATCCCATACTTGATCGAGTACGTGGAACCGTCAAACTCGAATCTATCGATTAGGTAGGCCATTAACTTTATACAGAAGTCGTACGTGAACGTATGAGCGCGAACTCCGTTTGCCAGACGGAATTAGTCGAATAGACCCGACTCGGTGAGACTTTGGATTACATTTTAATTGGCGTGTAGCACGAGGTGTTGGTTTAATTAATGATTTCTTTGGGACGTTTCACTCCTCGTCAAGTTTAATTTTGGTATTTCTCTTTCATCTATCAGGAAGATATCGCAAATGAACACCTATAGTTAATTTTGTTTAAATATTGTTGAATATTTTCTGTTAACTTTGGCATTTTATTTTAATACCTAGAAAACTATAGAATTTTTGGTAAAGCAATATTTTGTTATTCCTTACCTTCTCCGAATTAGCTCTTACGAGGTGAATTTTTGGTGAATGATCTCCCCTCTTAAATTTGAGCTACCACGGCTAAAAGAATATACGTATGTGATATTTTTGGCTGTTCTTTAATTCTACCAAGTTTCATACAAATCGTGGGCAGATCGTTTTCTTGTAAAAAAATTATTGGAAAATAATTGGAGAGGTAATTGGATGTTTATTTAGGTATAATATGATGAAAAATTCATGAAGAATCTATATCTGATGTATTTTGGATTTTATTATAGTATGTTCCAATATTTTCTTTTCTACATTCACAATTTTTCTATGTATATTTAAGTTTATTCTAATATTGTATAAATTTTCGTTTTTTATTAAGCAAGTTTAATCTTCCTTGAGATTTTTCTGCATTCTTTGTAGTTCATTATTTTGGCAAAATTTCTTCTGATTCTCCGACATTTACATTTTCCAAAATGTTACCAATAAGGCTAATACTAAAACAAACATAGGACTCAATTTTCGGTTAAACACAACGACAACAAACTATATTAAACCACTCAAAAATATACCATAAGGTACAGTATCACGTACCCTAGGTTTTATCTACCAAAACGATATAATTAATTCAAATAAACCAATCACAGAACACAATTAACAACTGTGAACTTCAAACCTGCATAATCACCATCCAATATACACACATGGAGCAAGGATAAATACATCTTTCCAAACCATATACAGGGTGTGGTGCCTAAAACAGGTCATCTGAATAACTTGCTCACTTGTAATAATAGAGAGAAAAGCGTCAGTCAAAAGTCGTTTGATTTCATGAGTCCTATAGTATGATATCAATAATTTTTTTGTTGATGGAGTTATAGAGGAGATATGAAGGTTAAACTTGCTTCTTTAAATGGCATAATATTCTTTTTTATTTATATTTTGATACAGCTTTCAAGATAAATACAGTGACTTGTCGGTGAGGGTCGTTGGGCAATCAATTACACAAGGACAACTGTAATATTTTATTAATTTCAGTATTGGTTGGGAGAAATGGGCAAGTAGAGAGCTTAGTCGATAATTTTCGATAATAAAATAATTGGTCCTCATTTTAGTGCCTCACCTTATATACCTTCCATTGCTACCTATCAGCCAGGCACAAGACTGGAGGGAGTAGGGCACGTTTGTTTCGGTTGCTCGTTGTAAATTTACCGATTGGTAGAGCTATTAATTTTGCCGGCTGGATCGGGAAAGTATGGAAGAACGACGGCAGCCAAGAGCCTGGGTCGACCTCGATAACTTTCGTGGCGAACTTTTCTCAGAATACGTGAGATAGAACCGCGTGAAAAATTCTTACGGCCCATTTTCTATGCGGAACAAAGGCAAGCACGTGCGCGGCGGTGGGGGTAGCCGCGCGGTGGGGATAGCGGCGCGGTGGGGATAGCGGCGCGGTGGGGATAGCGGCGCGGTGGGGGTAACTACGCGGTGGGGATTAGTCACGAACTTGGTACGAACTGTAGAACCACTTGCACAAAATCTATACCGGTATTCCGGTAGGGCAACTTCTACTTTGTCGGCGCGCTCTGACGGAGGACAAAGGGCTCTGTTCAGTATTGGCAGCCGGTGATTTAGATCGTTTGCTCCAAAGCCTCGCGTGTTCCACGAAAATTTGTACATCAGACGACGAGCCTGTGATTTGCATACAGGAGGCTCGAGAATCTAATCCTTTACGTTCTATGCATACCTAATTCTGTAAACAATATTTATGCTAATGCACCGCTGACGGTAATTTCATTGAAACGTTTCGGTGGGAAACGCGAGTGGCGTGGCACGAGCAGCTTACTATTTTAATTTCTCTCTTCGATGTTCTTGCACATCGTTTCTCAGTACATTTATTATACTTTCTCCTATTTTCCACGAACGAAATTATATCTCGCGTTAATTAGATTCTCGATTCAAATTTTCCTACGGTTATGGAGGTAGATTTTGAACGATTCCATCTCTAGTATAACATGATTTTCAAAATTCATTATATGACAGTGAAATATTAGAAAAAGAAAACACTATAGGCTTATTAATTATGCTATCCGAGGAAATCATTACTCGCATGATTTAGATAACGTGGTGTTGATGAGTGGATCGAGGAGATGTTTAGGCTACATTTTTAGTAGTACGAGAAGAACAAATGAGTTTCTAGAATATTCTTGAAATTTTTGAACACTTGAAAATCTGTAGTATGAGTATGCAGTGTACGTGGGTGTTAATGAGGCTGCAAAGGGGTTAGTTGAGAATATCAGAAGAGAGTCATAAGAGAGAATTACTATAAGAGTTAGTCATTAGAGTTGTGAATGCTATAGTGAGCTCTATTTTAATTAATATAATAAATATTATTGAGAGAAAGGAAAACTCTATTTCCGCTGCACCCATTCCTACGATAACATAGTACCTAGATCCTCTGGAGTATCGAAGAATTCTAATCACCACTTTCTCCTACTAATTCGTCGTTTCACCAAGTCGTGGAACGGGTCACCAATGCCTCTGAGAGAAAGCGACGCGATAAATATTCCCTAGCCTATGGCTGTTTTAGCGCCAAGTCCTGAACCAACACTCTATCATGATTATTATCCCTGACAAAAGAGCCGGGGAACCAAAGATCACTGTGGCGACTCGTTTTATACAGCAGCAAATCGACGCTGGGTATGATGAATGACCGCGAACAAATCGTTACGTACAAAAGGTACCAGATTTCAAGGGTGTTCCTGGTTCTGTGGAGAACGTTCCCTACCCTGGACTATCGGGAATTAGTAATTCCGTGAACAAAGGGTAATTTATTGGCGGTCCGTTACGAAAAGGCTCGCGGGAGGAGGGCGAGAGGGAAAAAAGGAGAGGAAAATAGTGCCATTTAGGCAGGCTACTTTTATCGGGATTTGATTACCGTACAGTAGGTTCGTTGCAGACGTTAAAAATATCGCCGTGAATTTGTTTCCTTCTATGACCCTTTTATTCCACGGAACAAAGAATTATTAACGAACACTGCGTAGCTGGAAAGAATTTTCTAAAGAGTTAATGGAGGAATGTTGAGCATAGAAATTTTCGTGTTAATTAAAGTGATTCTTTCTGTCCCGGTGAATTATTAAAGTTCGATGAAAGCGAGGTTTTGTATTGTGCGGTGGCATTCAACTTGTTTATTGTGCAGCAGAAAATTCGCCCAAGTGGAGAACGAACTTGCAAACGATGTTGGTGGAAATTTTCTTATATTGAATAAAATCGAAGAAAATTAATTACTAGCAGTGACAAAAGTGTGTCGAATTATTCCACAATTGACATCATAACGATGCAACACGCGTTAAAAATTTTCACACGAAAAGTATTTAAAATTTTCTTCTCTGGTACTCTGTTTCAAGAGAATTTTAAGCAGAGGAGTATTCAAAGAGCGATATTTTATTTTAATTAATTTCATTTTATCAGAAAAGAAATTGTTCTTGTATAATTCATTATACTCTATGCACACGCTATTTTCTGTAAAAATTGGAATTTCTTAGTGACATAGCTTTTGAGGAAGTATTTTAACTGAAACATGCATGCATCAATTTCTTGTATTCCCAGATGTTACTTCACGTGGGTGAAATCATTATTCCAAGTTTCAATCTATTTTTTTTTTTTTTTAATGTAACTATACAATGATACAGGATGGGGAGCATAGCTTTGGAATAGAAAATATTTCATTTTTGGTGTTCTCTCACCCCCTGAGATTCCGTTTAAGTGACAAGAGAATTGTTGAAACTTTAATCGTCGATTTTACAGTTATTTTCTTCACAGTTATTTTTTTACCAACGACAAAATTATTCCCCGTGTATCTCCTTCTGCTTCGCGGTTTTATTAAAATCTTTTAAATTTTTTGGTTAAAAGATTCCCTTGTAATACAGCGTTCGAACACTTTGGTGAGCTGCTATAGGTACACTTTCTTACAACGCAGTATCCCGATACTTCTTCACCCACTATACATCGATATTCCCAGTGTGACCATAAAGCACAAAGGAAAGCTCGGATGAAAATAAAAATGGGGAAGAAAAAATTCTTCATAACCGCGGATCGTATTTAATCTTCGTTAAGTTTCGAATCCTGGAGGAATGCCACGTTTTATACATCGATAATGTACTTTAATTGGAGGAGTACTTGGTCGGAATTTTAACGATGATGGGATCGCGGGGATTTCGATGTCGGATTTATCGTCGCTGCCTGGCCGCTTTTGAGTGCGCAATCAGCGGAGCGCCGGGTTTCCGTTGAATTTCGCTCGGTCGTGCGTGCGGGGTAAAAACAACGGAAATCGGTGGGGCTAAATTGCTGTGTCATTAAAGGCATCAAACTGGGAGATTGCGGCGAGCAACGTCGTCGACGATGGAAACCGGCGTAATGCCTGAGAGCGTCGCGCGAGTGTACTCTGATCGACGCGAAAGTGTTTGGTCGTGTGTAAGCTGGTCTCTCCATGTTCACATGTATTCCATGTGAGACATCTGTAGGGATTATTCTGGTTAAATGCTTCGTGGGTAGTTTAGACGGATAGGTGTAGCAGTTTGAGAAGAAATAGACGCTTCTTTGATAGTGTTGCGTTCCAAACTTTGCAACCCTCGGTCAAAGTTTCGTGGGGTTGGAACATGATAGTGTTGAAGGGATACAGGCTACTCTAATCTAATCGAGCTGGACCTGGTTAGGACCTGATGAAAGTGGACTGACTTGGTCGTGACGTTTTTGTCTTGACTTCTTTGCAAAATGCCTATGCTGGATTTTAGATGCGTAAGATTTTAATTCATAAGCTCTATGGTCATAAAAATGGCAAATATAGAGTTTAAATTACGCTATAGGTGAAGTGCAATCATATAATTCTATCAAACAGTGTAAACGTTGTATAGATATAAATTGGTTAGGGTTGGAAGTGGACTAACTTGGTCGTGACGTTTTTCTCTTGGCTTCTTTGCAATATGCCTATGATAAATTTTAGATTCGTAAGATTTTAGTTCATAAGTTCTATAGTCATAAAAATAGCAAACATAGAGTTTAAATTACTATAGGAGAATTGCAGTCATATAATTTTGTCAAACAGTGTAAACGTTGTATAGATATAAATTGGTTAGGGTTGGAAGTGGACTGACTTGGTCGTCACGTTTTTCTCTTGACTTCTTTGCAAAATGCCTATGCTGGATTTTAGATGCGTAAGATTTTAATTCATAAGCTCTATGGTCATAAAAATGGCAAATATAGAGTTTAAATTACGCTATAGGTGAAGTGCAATCATATAATTCTATCAAACAGTGTAAACGTTGTATAGATATAAATTGGTTAGGGTTGGAAGTGGACTAACTTGGTCGTGACGTTTTTCTCTTGACTTCTTTGCAAAATGCCTATGCTGGATTTTAGATGCGTAAGATTTTAGTTCATAAGCTCTATGGTCATAAAGATAGCAAATATAGAGTTTAAATTACGCTATAGGAGAAGTGCAATCATATAATTCTGTCAAACAGTGTAAACGTTGTATAGATATAAATTGGTTAGGGTTGGAAGTGGACTAACTTGGTCGTCACGTTTTTCTCTTGACTTCTTTGCAAAATGCCTATGCTGGATTTTAGATGCGTAAGATTTTAGTTCATAAGCTCTATGGTCATAAAGATAGCAAATATAGAGTTTAAATTACGCTATAGGAGAAGTGCAATCATATAATTCTGTCAAACAGTGTAAACGTTGTATAGATATAAATTGGTTAGGGTTGGAAGTGGACTAACTTGGTCGTAACGTTTTCCTCTTGGCTTCTTTGCAAAATACCTATGGTGGATTTTAGATGCGTAAGATTTTAGTTCATAAGCTCTATGGTCATAAAAATAGCAAATATAGAGTTTAAATTAGTCTATAGGAAAATTACAATCATATAATTTTGTCAAACAGTGCAAACGTTGTATAGATATAAATTGGTTAGGGTTGGATATGGACTAACTTGGTCGTGACGTTTTTGTCCTGACTTCTTTGCAAAATACCTATACTGGATTTTAGATGCGTAAGATTTTAGTTCATAAGCTCTATAGTCATAAAACTAGCAAATATAGAGTTTAAATTACGCTATAGGTGAAGTGCAATCATATAATTCTGTGAAGCACTATAAACGTTGTATAGGTATGAATATTTCGTCTACGTAACTTATTAAAGCTTAGGAATTACCGAATGGTCTGAAATCCGTGACACAAATGAATCAGGGAGATTCTGTGATCCAAAGTAAGTCATAAATGAAGAATAACACGGTTAAAAATCAGTTAAATACAATAATAATCATCCAATGATACGTATAATATCGTTTAGATTATATTTAGACCGCGTTGTCGGAGATATGGGCCGCGGCGGCGCTAGTGTGTTCGTCGGAAATCGTCTTAAGGCTCTCGCAAGGCTTGCCCTCTTATCCTCAAATTAATCGTGCTTTTCATTATCTCACTCGCATAATTTTGCGATCCACGGATCATACGTATCTGCAATAAGCCTGCAGGTATACCACTTACATGTGTACATCAATAATTACTTCTGCATCGCAATTAAATCCAAAATTAATTTCGCCAAAACCAATTTCACGACGCTAACCCAAACCATATCTCTGTAACCATCCATCCCAACCATTCTCCTACCTACACCATCAAAAACGAATCTCCCCACACTCTCGTCCAATCCTCGCGCAACCCAGCACCTCCTACACACTGTCACAATTACTCGCGATTACCAATAACTCGCGTCGATAGTTCCCGACCGTGAAACTTCGTTTATTACGCATTAACCCCGTATCTTCTTTCGTCCATGACAGATATCAGAACCGCGAAGGCATGTACGAGAGTGCTGCCTCGTCGATCGTGTGTTCGGCGCGAAGATAGCAGCGAGACGATAAAATCGAGATCGTAAAGCGGAAACGAGCAGAGTTATCCGGGTACAGGTCTTAGAGTGGAAGAAAGTTAATGATGGTCGACAGTAACAATGGCGGCCGGCAACGGAACCGGATTAAAATTCGGGGTGGTCGAGTAAGGAGATTCGCGAGATATTTCGCAGACAAATTCCGCGAGAAAAGCGTTGGACAGGATGGGGATAGGGAAGGAGGGATGGAGAAAAAAGGGCAGCAGGGATGGCTCCTTATTTTATCGCCTGAGAGTTATATTGGGGCATAAATCATATTCGGTTGGTCGAGACTCTAGCCTGGCCACTCCTGCAGGAAACGATTCTCCGACCTCCTCTCTGCCGCTTTATCACGATGTGGGTTCCGGCTTCGACTTTTTACCCTGTACCAACTGACTGCCTTTCTGCTCGGTTTTTATTGCCTCAGCCGCCGCAAACTTCGCCGCGATGCGCGATAAGTTTGACGTTCAGGGAAACGTCGTATAAAATCAACGTAACAAAGCGTCGCCCGCTCGATGAACACGTTCTTTGCACCGTGGTCCACGTGTTTTGCCGCCATTTTTTTGTCACCGTGCCAGAAGTGGCGCTGAAGTTGCTGCGTTCGTGATGAATCACGCGTTTAACGAGCTGCTTCTCTCGAATTTGTCGCGAATTTTCTCCTTAGCCGTATTGTTATTATTATCTTATTCCTCGTCTTTTTATTATTTTCTTTTTCTTTTGTTTTTTATTACGTTTGATTTAATTTTTCAATTATGGTGGCGGAAGGACCACAAGGGGTATTGCATTCGCGATAAATTAGGAATTTTGCGAATCCTTTTCTCGAATTTTCTGTTTAGTCGTATCCTTGCTATTATTTCCTTTTTTGTTTTTTAATTTATTTTAATTTTAATTTAACCTTTGTTTTCGGTGGCAAAGTACTATTACGTTTGTGATGAATCGCGTGTTTAACAAGCTGCTTCTCTCGAATTTGTCGCGAATTTTCTCCTTAGCCGTATTATTATTATTATCTTATTCTTCGTCTTTTTGTTACTTTTTGTTTTTTATTTCAGTGTTTTTTATTGCGTTTGATTTAATTCTTCAATTATAGTGGTAAAAGGACCACAAGAGGTATTGCATTCGTGATGAATTAGGAATTTTGCGAATTCTTTTCTCGAATTTTCTGTATAATCGTGTCGTTGTTATTATTTTCCTTTATCTTTTTTAATTTATTTTAATTTTAATTGAACCTCTGTTTTCGGTGGCAAAGTGCTATCATATCCATAGTGAATGACAGGCTTAACATCGATTCTGTCGAATTTTGATACGAACTTTGATTCTCGTTCTTCTTTTCAGTCATATTATTATTTTTAATTTTGAGGATTTTTATTTTAGCAAAGGTATTTCGTTGAATTTCATTTTTGTATCACCCTTGCGAAAATGTCATAGCAGTTATTACGTCCGTGATGAATTACAAGTTTAACGTTGCTTGTCACAAATATCTGTCGAGCGCCATTTTAATTCTTCTACTTTTTTCTGAATTTCTATCTTCTTCCTATTTTTACGGAATTATTTAATTTCACACCAATTTTGGTTTTCCGTTATCATATCAACTTTACGTATATTATAATAAAAATTACAGTCGAAAACGGATTTGCTAAGAGTAATAATTATTTCATAGTAATGTCGCGTGAAGGTGATAGAAATAATAGAAGATGCCGAAAGAAACCAAAATTATGATAGAATACATCGTTACGATTTGCATAATCGAATTATGAATTCCTCCTAGACTTTATTATCCACGATCATCTCGAAACAGAAATTACTTAGACAGTCACGAACAATCTCATTTTTCATCGGCCTCAGAGAGTTGGGAATTTCGCCGGGGCACGTTAAAATTCATAGAACCGAACTTTTTAAAACTCGCAAATCGCGGTTCACGAGAAGAGGGTACCATGCATGCATCTCTCTTCCAACTAATTTAACATAAATTCTAAGTTTCCCGAGCAAGATAATCTTGAAGGGTTGCTGTTGCAACGCAACACAGAGGATAGACCTAGACCTCTTGCACATTTTGCGGATTGCTTTACTTCCTAGAATCTTGGATAAGCTTGTTCAAGAGCTTGAAATTTTCCAGGACAACAAGTTTCCGAGGCTTCTATAAATTGTCGACATTTTTGGAAAGTTTCAAGGAACTGATAGTACCCTCACTCTGCTCTTCTCCCTTCTTCCATTCATCCTTCTTCTTCGCGAAGTCGAAGGCTCGGCCATTTTTTGGCAGAGCTTTGGTAAAGGGATCCCTCTGGTCGTCCATTGAACTGCAATGAAGTTTCCTGTACTTCGAAGATTTTCCTTTTACATTGAAAGTCGTCTGCTTCTGTCAAGTGTACTTTAAGTCTCTTCTTCTTCTTCTTCTTGGGCAAGACATCCACGAGAGAAGAATCCTTTTTCACTTCGGATATTGTAGCTGTAGTTGATTGTGGAAGTTGTCACCTTGACACATAGCAGAATCGATATTTTCAAGTCAGTTTATGGGATTTGCAGTAAAAATTTATCCACTCGAAATGAGAAAAAGGGAAAATTTATTTTCTAACAGGGTTTTTAATGTATTTTAATGACCATTGGTGAAGACTAATACTCGTAGCAAATCTGTTTACTAACTTTCTTTCTCATTTCCAAGGATTTAAATCCACAACACTGTATGAGAGTCATGCTCGTAAACGTAAATCCGGATTGCATTAGAAATCTGTATAAAATTATTAACATAAACTCCTTAAATTTATTGCATACTTTATTTTGCGGTATGTATAACGAATGTTCTACATTGATATCATTGAGAAACTGTGTATTGTTATATGTCAGAGTGGAGGAATTCTATTGGAATAATTTGTTGGGGAAAAATGGCACTCGTGAGGAATGCTAACTTTCCTTTCCCATCACTATAATGAACCTACGTAGCATTTAGAAGAGGGGATTTTACTGTTTCACGTAATTTTGAACTCGACTTAAAGTCGTGTAGTAACGTTAAAAATGGACAAATGTTTATAAAAACGGTACTATATCATGCTTCGTACTCGTAATTAATTATTGGAGAAATTTGTTTAGAATCAAACTTTTCTAAAATGATTTTCAATCGCTTTTTGGTGCATGGGGGCCCACTGTGCATCGGTTGCATCGTACGGACCGACAATATTGGGATTATGGATTTTATTAACAAAATAACTACTATAAAATAATATATATTCTTTTTTATAGTCCTTTATTTCTCAAGGAAGGTACATCTTTCTTCTAATGCTTTTCCTGAAAGACTGACCGACCCCTCCAAGGCAGAGTGTTAAGAGGGTACGCAACGAGGTTCGCCCAAACCCCCAACTCCCATCGAACGTTTATATAACTGAAGGAAAATTCTGATTTGTTAACACAAATTACTATATTACTTTATTTATAACGAATAATATTTTAACAAAACATTCACACACACGCATTTCACGCTTCCTCAAAGCACACGGAACTCTTTCTTTTTCTGTCCTCTATCTCTACACCGTCCCCCAGAGTAAATTCAGGATCTCTATTAATTTCTAATTCCGGTAGATGGTGCTGGCTGCTCAAAAAAGGTAATACAAGGCAATTCACCCTACAATAAGCATTTATTCTAGGAACTTATATCTTATAAACTAAATTCATTTTTGACTACAGTTGAATTTATCTTTTAAACAGACAGAATAAAAATCACGATACCAACGCATGACGAAGCTTATTATGGAACCCGTCAATTTGATGGAAGGGTTGTTCCAATTATACGATGGTAACAGAGTTAGTTAACCTATATTAAGACTGCTAACATAATATATAATTGTTTTTAAATTAAACTAATCGTTAAAAAGAAAAAGGCACGTGGTTTTCTTTACCTGTCAATTTGACAGGTGTCCTTTGAAATATAGGTACACAGATAGCGTCCGTAAACCTAGTGTTAGTACACCACGTCATCCCTTCGGATCGATAAGTCTCACTCCCTCTATCTGAAAAATTTCACGATGCAATAAATAGCAGGAAGATTCGCGTTAAGGACCGACCACCTCTAACCTGCCTTTCAGGTATCTCGAACTTTTTAATAGAGCGAGTGAACGAGGAAAGCGAGACTCGCGGCATGGTACAACGACCCTATCCTCTTCCACCCTTCGCACCCTTTCCTTTCCCACCCTTTTCTACCTACTTCTTCCCTGCTTCCTCGGGCCTTTTCTTTTTCCATCGTTAGAAGTATCCTCTCTTTTTCTGCCTTGTTTCCCCGCTCGTTGGCGCGGCTCTTTCCTTCTACTCGCGCCGGCCTTCCGCCAGATTTTTCCTGCATAAACAGCAGGTCATTAACCAGCACTATACCGGAAGATCGTATCTACCTTATCTCGTCGAGACTCTACTATTCCCGTCGGCGCGAGTACTCGAGCGAGATCATTCCTCTGCCCTGCTTCCTCTTCGGATAACACCGTCCTCCAACGCGTTATTAGTTTGTCGCGGGGCTAGTGGCCGACCATGATGGGCAATAATAACGTTCCTGCAGATAAAGATACCAATTAGACCGTTTATTCGCGTGGTCTCTGCTTTTCGCACCAGGGACGAGTGTGTAGGGCACATCCCAGATGCGGAAAACGAGGGTTTCCTTTAAATATTTTCCACCCCTTTGGGACATCGAGGGTCCCGGGTCAATGGAGGCCTGGTTTATGTCTCTACGACCAGGACCCCATGACTCGCGGACCACCTCGTTCGTTTGCATTTCTTCGACTACACGGGTCTTTCCCAAAAACTAGTTCCCAAAAAAAGTAGTTCCATTTCACTCAATTCCTCCCGTCCTCCACCTTCAAGTAGCTGGGATTCGCTGGTGGAGATAGGTTCAGCGACTAACGTCGTATTAACGACAAACGTATTAGCGATTGGGAATTATTGGAGAATAATTGGGAAGGTAACAAATTATGCAATTTCTGCGATTAATTTTTGAACTTTTATAGCTGTATCCCATAGCTGGCTCCTCACGCAACATTCTTATGCAATTTTTGCACATAATTTGACGCTAATTAGTTTGTTATTATTACTTACTTCACGATGTATGTAATTCCATAACAACGATCGGCGCGATGGTCCGACAAAATAATTAATTATGAACAAAATTAGAAGTGGAATAAGAACAAAAATGATATGAGAATGTTCCCAAAGATATTATTTTTATAATATGCACGTGTAATTTATAAATTAGTTGCATGGAAGATTGTAATTAATGAAAAACCAATAGTATTACCAACATCGGTTCGAACATTCTGGGTAATAATTACACGTAAATTATAATACTTATGGTTGGCAACAAAATATTAATGTTAATAACAAATTGTTCGCAACGTAAATTTGTAATAAAAGTGAAAAAATTAAAGAATTACTGGTTATTACTTGAACTTGAAACGAATTTGCGTCAAAATGTAACTGTAATTTGCAAAAAATTTATAAATTATTGCACTGATTGTTTATAATAAATTAATATTGTTAATAACAAATTGTTTGCAACATACATTTATAATAACAATGAAAAAATTAATAAATTATTGGCTTCTATAGCGAAAAAATAATAATTAATAAAATCGGTAAAGTTCGGAAATTTCCGTGGAACTTCGGCCGATCGGCGACTATATAAGGGGCGACTCGCGGTTGTTCGAGTCATTTGTCGGTTCGACTTCGGAAGTGACGGGTCTAAATTTCTAAGTGCGCGAAGGGGTGGGGGTCCAAAATGTGGTTGGGACTAGCCACCCCAACCACATCCCACCCCATTAAACAATTTACTAATCATTCTTTTTTCATTTCAGTTATTAATTATTTTTTTCTTTCAGGATTTAATTATTATATCTTTTTTCAGGAATTAATTATTCTTTTAACTTTCAGATTTTATTTTCTTGTTTCTATTTATTTTTATTTGAGAATTCGAATATTTCGTATAATGTTCCAATGTCTCATCGTTGGTTTGTTTCTGTCTCATCGTTGGGTTGCTCGTCTCCAAAGTGAGGTTAGGGTGGTTCACACCACCCATACCCCACCCTTTACACAATTTACTAATAATTTCTTTTTGTTTTCAGAAGTTAATTATTTTTGATTTTCAGGATTTAATTATTTTTTCCTTTTTCAGACATTAATTATTTTTTCAATTTCCAGATGTTATTTTTTCGCTCCTATTTATTTTTATTTGAGAATTCGAATATTTCGTATAATATTCGAATGTCTCATCGTTTGGTTGTTCGTATCTCATCGTTGGGTAGTTCCTTCCATTTGATTCATCTTTGTGGTTTATATTAGTTTCGTTTTCATTTCCTTTCCTGTTACTAATTCGTTTCTTTCCAGGTTTATATATTTTCTTTCCAGGTTTATATACTTCCTTTTTAGGTTATCAGTTTTTCTAGATATCGTTGGACGACGCAAGATGCCTGTGTTTAGACCTAAGTAGTTATAAGCAGATAAGATAGATTCCTTGACTAAGCTTCATGTGCGCGCTACCTGTTCAAAGGTAAACTATCTAACTTGGAGCGAAATATATAAATTCGCTATCTTTCTCCTCTCATCCCTCTCGTTTACCATATAGAATATAATTGTTCTCGCGATAATCGCGATTGTTCTTAAGTGCCGACTAGCCTACGCGACGTGCTCTCGTGTACTTGACAACTTCATGCCTTGTAAGTCATCCTCACGACTCGTCTCCGACACTCATTTCCAGTCACTGTCGATCTCGTCAAGCATCGAGTTCCAGGTGGCCCCAGGATCACTGTCTCTTCTGGACTTGATGCGGGGGTCCAGCTGCCCCGGTCGCGTACGCGACTGGGGTTCGGGTACGCAGTTGGACGGACATAGTGTCTACGGTTAGACCACAGGGATGATTAAGTTCTACCCCGTGTGGCTGGGATGCGAAGTGTCTGTCTGGCTTGCAATGCCCTGCCGGACCCTCGTGTCGACTCTGGGGTTTCGGTGGTTCGGGGACTACCCTTGGTCCACGTGTAAGTCTTGACGAGAACGACAGTGACTGGACTTGAGCTAGGCCCGATCGGGAGGGTGCCGAGACATGAAGTTGTCTTGTACACGGGAGTACGTCTCGTCGGCTAGTCGGCCTTTCGAATAATCGCGAGTTCGTTCGGGCGCGTCGCGATTTTAACTTAGTTTTCCTTTGCTCGCGTTTTTCATTTTTGATTCCCCAATTTTGTGGGAACTTGGAAATGTTACAGTCTGTTAGTGTTGCGACAGTAAAGTAATAAATTTTAGTATACCGAATCGAAGTCCTTTTGATAAGACACGAAATTTTATAAAGTGTCAGTAGAGTCACTTTAACTTCATTCGCTCCAAGTTAGATTAGCGTACCTTTGATACAGATAGCGCCAGCAGGCTGCGCCACTAGGGCGCATGTCCGGGTCTCGATGCGTAGCCACCTCCTCGTGGTGAGACCTGGTAATTGGTATCGTTTTCCAAAGAATAATTTTTGGAAAACGCTACCAAGCTAAGAGCTACGCACAAAGTTTAAGATATTTCCTATCTTTTGTAAATTTTCGATGTTTCAGTTAAACATTTGACGATTTTTAAGGCTGCGAGAGGTAAGTGGACGGAATTCTTGGCATTGACGTCATTCAAATATAGTTATAGTTCATAAAAATGTATAAATAATCCAATTTCTTATTAATAATAAATTGTTCATAGCGTAAATTTATAATACAAGAAAAGAATTAATTCATTGGTTAT
>NW_016911072.1:329166-329974 GCF_001483705.2 Eufriesea mexicana
TTTCAGGTTCTAATTATTTTTCTTCTTCCAGATTTTATTTCTTTCATTCTTTTTGTCTTTGTTTCAGCATTCGAGTATTTCGTACAATATTCGAATGCTTCGTCGTTGGTTTACTTATGTCTCATCGTTGGCTAAATCTTTCCTTTCACAAATTTTACGACTTCCGTTCGATTTGTTTTCGTTAGAGCGTTCGAGTGTTTCGTATAATACTCGAGCGCTTCCTCGTTGGTATGTTTATATCTCACCGTTGGAATGTTTCTGTCTCGTAGTTATGTTGCTCAGGTCTCGTCGTTGGCTTGCTCGTTCCATTTGGTTATTAACGTTGATGGTTTCCTCGCACTAATCCCTTTCCTTTCAGCTACATATTAACAATAATATATTCTGTTTTAGCTTTTAGGTTTCTCAAGTCTTCATTTGCAACATATCAATGGACGATGCGTGCGTTTACTTTTAAGTAATCGTAAGATAGATCCATAGCCTAAGTATCATGTGCGCGCTGTCTGTACAAAGGTAAGCTACCTAACTTGGAACGAATATATATATTTTCTTTTATCCCTCTCGTTTACCAAACAGAACATAAATGTTCTCGCGATAGTCGTGATTGTTCTTAAGCACTGACTAGCCTACGCGACGTGCTTTCGTGTACTCGATAAGTACATATTTCGTAAGTCATCCTCACGACTCGTCTCCGACACTCATTTCCAGTCACTGTCAATCTCGTCATGCATCGGGTTCCAGGGTGACCCCCTCGGATCAGTGCGTCTTCTGACCTCGACGGGGCGGTCCGCTGCCTAAGTCGTACGCGACT
>NW_016911072.1:332155-335202 GCF_001483705.2 Eufriesea mexicana
ATGGCGTCTATGATTTCGTAACGACGACCATTACGATCTTCCGTGAAAATATTTAATACTAAACGAAACTAGAAGCAAAATGTGATCAAAAGTTATATGAGAAGATTCGCAAGAACATTGTCTTTCCAACAAGTGCATAAAGTTTCATAAATTAATTGCGTAGAGGATAGTAATTAATGAAAAACCAACGGCGTTTTCGACAACAATTCAAACACTGCGCAGAACAATTATTAATAAATAATTTATTAGGGATAAATTTATATCGCAAAATATATGAGAAAGTTCGTGAAGGATCTGGCTTTACGATGCAATTATAAAAGTTCATAAATTAATCACAGATATTGAGTAAATAGTGAATTTTCCACTGACGATTTGATTTATTAAAATATATTCGGAGCACATAACCAGAGTTAGTAAACTGACATCAGAGCCGTCTGTGTTCTCATTGCGGAACTCGAGCTTCGAGTCTAAAGTCTTAGATGGCTCTGATGTCAGTTTACTAACTCTGGTTATGTGCTCCGAATATATTTTAATAAATCAAATCGTCAGTAGAAAATTCACTATTTACTCAATATCTGTGATTAATTTATGAACTTTTATAATTGCAGCGTAAAGCCAGATCCTTCAAGAACTTTCTCATTTACTTTTCGATATAAATTTGTTCGTAATTAATTAATTATTAATAATTGTTCTGCACAGGGTTTGAATTCGTGTCGAAGACGCCATTGGTTTTTCATTAATTACTATCCTTTACGCAATTAATTTATGAAACTTTATACACTCATTATAAAAACAATGTTCTTGCGAATCTTCTCATATAACTTTTGATCACATTTTGCTCCTAGTTTCGTTCGGTATTAAATATTTTCAAGGAAGATCGTGATGATTGCCATTACGAAATTATTCACGCCATTAAACAAAAATTAATAACTTACAATTTGGAGTTGAATTCTTTACGAAAATTATATAAGAATGTAGCCAGAAGTTCCAGCTTTGCGATGAAATTATAAAAGTTCACAAATTGCTTACGGAAATTGAGTAATTAATAATTTTTCACTTCCGGAGCCATTTTATCCTTTTCTATCCCCTTTTTCTCCTTGTCTGCCACGTGACGAGCTCTTCAACGACCTCCTCGCTAATTCTATGTTCCTATTACTTTCTTGATTTTTGAGTCCAAATCATAGATGGCGCTGATCGCAGGCGGTAAAATTTTTATTCATTCGGCAGTAGAAAATTAATAAATTCCCAAGTCTTTTTAATTAATTCATGAACATTTATAGCTGCACAGCAAAGTTGGAATTATAGACAACATTTATATACAATATTTAATTTAATAATTAGTACTTACATGAGCGATACGTTTTGTGTTTCCTATAGTAAATAAGACTGGTATAGAAAAATGTTTTTCTTGCATAATATTCTTATTATTTTGTAATAAATATATACTTGCATAAGAAAGCGTAAAAAATAAATTATTTTATTAAGAAATTTTATTCACAATTTCTTCACAGACGAAAAATGAACACAAAATTAAAAATAGATTAAAAAGCTACCAACTTGGGGATGATAATCAAACCACGGTCCTTCAGCACAGGAATTTTCGACTACCGCTGTTTGGCCACGACTGCACTTGTAAAATGCTGGAAATAAAGCTGTAATTAAAAAAGTAATAAAATTTTAATCGTAAATATCTCAAAAATTATTGTGTATTTGCCACTATAATGATATATTTTCTTAAACTGCATGACGATATATACAAACCTGCAGAGTGTAAATTAAATCGGTGACCCGAAGCACTTGCACTCTCCTTATAAGTAAAGAAAGGAATGCAAGTAAGGGAAGGTAAGTATGTAAGATAAACATGAGGTAAGTATAAGGTAAGTAAAGTAAGTAAAATGTACTGGGAAGCAGAAAAAGTAAAAGTATATAGTCCAGAGAATTCTTGGAAATGTCGTAAAATCTTGGAATTGGACGGCGAGCAAGCTCCTATCATGTTATGTTACTCTAATACAAAGTCATAAAATTGGCCGAAAATTTCTCGCCAAGACTGTGAAAGTATTGTCCAAGAAATTCTTGGAAATGACGTCATTTCTTGGAACGTGTTCGATGATCGACCTCCTGTCATGTTATATATTCCGAATACAAAATCGCGAAATCGGTCGAAAATTTTACGGCGCGACTGCAAATGTATTGTTGAAAGTATTCTTGGAAATGACGTAATTTCTTGGAACTGTCTCGGAGAGCGACCTCCTTTCATGTTATGTTATCCTGATACAAAGTCGTAAAATCAGACAGAAATTTCTTCTGGGAGAATACTTTTGCAGCCACGATAATAAATTCCGGGCGAATTGCAGCTATTTTGTATCAGGATAATATAACATGATAGGATGTATTTCGAAGAGAATACTTTTTCTGTCTCAATGATAAATTGGTGGCCAATTTTTGCTATTTTGTATCAGGATAACATAACGTAAAAGGAGGTATTTCATGGCCAATACTTTCGCAGTATCGACGAGAACTTCTCGACAAATTTTTACGACTTTGTATCAGGAGAACATGACATGAAAGGAGGTCGCTTGCCGAGACAATTCCAAGAAATGACGTCATTTTTAACAATTCTGGGACAATACTTTGCAGCCTTGGCGAGAAATATTCGACCGATTTTGTGACTTTGTATTAGGGTAACGTAACCTGATACGAAGTTTTATGGCGATCAATTCTAAGATTCTATGTCATTTCCAAGAATTCCCAGGACAATTCTTTTTCTCCTTTGCAGTACTTTTTAATAATTATACTTACCTCATACTTACCTTATACTTACCTTACTTACATACCCTCCCTTCCTTGCATTCCTTTCGTTACATAGCTTAATTCCTCTCCATTTACATATAACTTTGATAGGCATTGCCCACTCTCTATTTTCAGAGTTCAAAGGGAACATTGAAAATTTACAAGAGATAGGAAATATCCTAAACTTAGTGCGTAGCTCTTAGCTTGGTATCGTTTTCAAAAAATTATTCTTTGGAAACGATACCAATTACCAGGTC
>NW_016911073.1:0-12790 GCF_001483705.2 Eufriesea mexicana
TTAAGGTTCTGCGAGAGTCCATGACGTCCGTAATTCTGGGACGAGATTTCGTAGCGCGAGTGGGGTTCTTGCAAACAAAGAATACTAGGTGATTTTATTTCATAAGCCTTCTGATATTCAGAAATCGTGCAAAGTAATTGTTTACGTCCCATTATATAAGTGTATATGAAAATCGTAACTCGTACTAAGTTATGTCACTTTTTGTACGAGAAAGCAGCGTGGGAAGTTTATACCTTTTCTCTGATTTCTTCTTTGTTTTAGTAATTCTAGTGAAGCGAAATAGTAAACGGAAGTAATAGTGAAAGGTAGCGTTTTCGATATAGTATCTAGTTATCTTTGGTGTTAGAGGGTTAACAATGGATTTGTCAAGGAAACTCTTAAAGTTGACACATTGAGCGCCGGCCTCATTCGCACGTTTCCGAACAACGAGTAGTCAAATAAAATATTTAAAACTTGCACATTTTCTTAAAATACTATACTTTGATTGCATATTTGTCATTCTGTGGACATTTCACTATTACTAGAATCATCGAAATCTCTCGAATATTGTAATGGAACAGCTCTTGATATTCTCCTTTGATCCAAATCACTATCACTGTTCTCGACTTGTATGTCAGAATCTTGTGAATGTATCGAATAATCGGATAGAGGGTCAGCAACGTACTCGTTAAAAATTTCGGTCATATTATATGGATAAAAAGTTACAAAATAATAATACTTACTATATTGTTCAACAAAAAGCGTAAACCAACGGAAGATGTACTAACTAAGGAATATACTGCTTGAGAGTCATTCTTGCTATAATTGTCTCTGAACCATCGTATACGTTTTATTTTCTGAGTATAACAAATGCAGATGGTCGTAAACATGACAAGCGAATGCAAATTGATGTATAAGTTAACCATAGAAGCAAGAAAAAATCCTCATCATCGTGGCTGGCACTCAATGTGCTAATATAAAAAATAGGGAAGGAGCTATGATCCTGTTATATTCGTTCAGGGAACACTCACTTTGAGTTTACCTTTTATCGTGTATAGTTGAGAATAAAAATTTGATACTTGCTTTCGAGTCAGACAAATCTCTTAAATTTCTGATTAATTCCGAGTAAGAATTCCATTGTTGAAGTATTTGGTCTTTTAGTCCGACAGGTTAGTGTGTTTGTATGAGAGTTAGGAGAATTTTCCGAGATATCTTGTGGACTAAAAATGGAAGAAAAGATTCAGGGCGACCACTACGCGGTCAAGGATACGCCCTTGGTCTAATTATCTTTCAATTCGGACAATGAACTCCATGTGGCAACTTCTTGGTTTTTCTTAAAACGAGTGTAAGTCCCTTTGAGTCCTGTTGATTAAAAATAGGCTTACGTCTTGTAAGACGTGATATCTTTATCGTCATCGGTCGATGGTGTTTGTCTTTTTTAAATAGATCGCCAGCAGCCGCGAGTTATACCCCGTTCAACGTGAATTGGCAAGAAATGTAAACAGCTGCACGTGAGCGAAGCGTGATCAATCTAAGATCGAAACGTAACGTTTTACCATTCTTGAAAATTTGTATAAGGTTTTATAACTTGATAAGTATTCATTATCTTATATAATCATATGATGCGTTCTTATTGCTTCTATTCGCGCAATTTCATTGTCATTCAGCATGAAAGGAAATTTGGAAACATGTAGTTATTATTAATATATTTTCTTTGTGTTATTGGTTTCTATGTCTTATATTTTTTAATATTTTTAAATATATCATATAGAAGAGGATTTTAATGATTATTATATGAATATTTCTTTAATCATATACATGTGGTTACACATACGAGCCATTGAAAAACTAAGGTGATTAACTCGATTTTTTGAACTTCTTAAGATTTTTATGTGAAAGCACTTGATTGGCACATAACTTTTTATATTTAAACTAAATTTCTTTAATTATTATGTTCAACGTTACAACATGACGAAAACAAATACTTATTATTTCATTCATTTCTTGACCTACCCCTTTGTCTAGCTAATAAATTTCATATGACGGTCGCTTGGTCTTAGTTTTCAAGATATTTGCAGAATGCAAAAATCTGTATTTAAATTTAGTTTGCTTCAAAGTATACGCAAAGTCAAATCTCGTACATTGGTTAACAGAACTTAAATTATATTTAAAGCTATCGTATTATTGTATACAATATAAAGCTAAATGAACAAATATTAATAAGTAATAAAAATATTTTTATTATATATCTTGTCTTTGAAAAATTCTTCTTACAAGGTATTAATGTGGGAAGACAGGACAGAACTAAATTCTGTAATTTTATGAAATTGCGAAACTTTGTTATATTGCTTTTCTGCTTGTTGCGATAAAGCTAGGTATGTATTAGCGTACGTATCATTCCGTTAAATATTTCCATACTAATTTGACGAATTTCAATTGTATAGCGGAATATTTAATAGTGATATTTTTGGCTCGGGTATTCACTCGATCAGCAGAAAAAAGTAAAAATTGTCATATCTTTTGGGGATGATTTTACAATCGATGATAACGACGATAATAATAAAAATTATAATATAGTATGACGATGTTTAAAAAATACTCAGAGAATATCACCTGTTCGACAAACTCTAAACCAACCCATTTGTCCATAATATGTTTCTCTTAACACGGAAGAAGATATGAGAAAAGTACATAGAAATGAGAGGACGGAATCGAAACCACCACCAATCTTCTACCAAAATGTAACTACCTGCACACTATTGAAAACAAACATCGAAACTGTAATTAGGATCTCCGCTTTCAAGAATACGGTCATAGGAAAGTATGCTGCATTAAGGCATATTATTGTTTGAAATGTGCTGGTGATTATCCAACGCAGAAGTGAAAAATAAACACATACCATATACCTGTTTCCTTTGCAATGGTCCTTATCCAGAAAATTGTAAAGGCTGTTCCGTTTACAAGACACTTCAAAAAGCGAGGGAATATCCCGTCTGAATGTCCAGGAAATAGTGCGACAAATTCGATTCGGTCACCTAGGTATCTGAGGAAAAATTTGAACTACAGAAACAACTTATAGCAAATGCAGTAAATACATTCTGAGCAAGAAATGAAACCCGAAATTTCTGAATTTCTAAATAAATTCAAAAAAATGTTCGTACAATTAATAATTCAAGATAGCACGACAATATATCTTTCCACTATTTTTAGAAAAAATGTTCTACCTCGAAATGCATGGTGCGATCAGATCAGTACTTTGGAACGCCAAAGGATTGCCCCAACGCAAAAATGAAAAAGAACTGTTCTTAGACGTACGCATAATTGACATTTTGCTTGTCTCAAAGACCAACTTCACAAATGAAAATCACATTAATATTTTTAATACACGATTTATCATGCACAACCCAGTGGAAAATCACGTGGCGATAGTGCCATAATTATAAGAGGAAATATAGTGCGTAATGAAATGGCGAAATACGAAGAAACGTGTTTACGAGCGACTTCCATTAAAATCTATCTAACAGTCCTCTAATGATAGACGTAGTGTACTGCCCATCTAAACATCAGATAACTAAAGATCAGTTTAAAGAATGTTCAGTTACCTTGAGTGATAAATTTATTACCGGAGGATACTTCACCGCGAAAAACTCTCGATGGGAATTCTCTCAATTCTAAGAGTAGTGAACTACAAAAGGCTTTAGTTACCAGTGGTTGCCAAACTATTAGCTCAGGAAGAGTAATATACTGGCCCACTGATAAAACTGAACTTACGTCCTTGTCATAACTATTTATAACAAAATGTATCGGCTCCACAGAATACTCACATGCAGGATAATTAAAACCTACTATTTGACCACTCTCCTATTATTGTAAAGTTTGCAACTACAACACTTAACAAAGGCAAGAAGCAATCGTTTTATAACAAATGTACGGATTGGAAATGAATTAAATTATATTTGAAAAAGCACTTAAATATAGCTATCCCGTTGAAGACACCCACGGATATAGAACATGCAGCGCAGAATATGACAGAACATCTGTAACGCGCAGCATATATTGCCACACCGTAAAAAGCACAAAAGTTTTATGCTTTAAATACGTGAAAGAGCAAAAAGCGACCAAGTTTTATACTTTAAAAACGTGAAAGAAAAAATTCTTGAGAAACATGGAGAGATATGAGAAATAAGAATGTTCTTATCAAATTCAGAAATGATAATGATAATAAACGATAAGAACAAAATATCCGAAACATTTCACCATACTCGAAAACCAACTTCTCGGTCAAAGAGGAGTTTTTGTAAGAATCTTGCTCGTTTGAACGTTTTGAAAGAACGTTAAAGTTCTCACTGTTTCAAGAATAGTTCAACGTAATCATTGGGTCCAGCTATTGCGAAGTCGGCACTGATCTGATAACGCACTCTTCACGTACAGTCGTCGCATTCGGTATCTCGTCTCGTTGGATGAATTTTAGCATGCACGTTTGTACCTTGTAACATTCCAACTAGTCGTGAAGACTTTACGACCACAACAGAATGCCTGATTTCAACAATGCTGGTGTGTGATCCTATTAAGTATATCGCACCACCAGAAATCAAAACCGAGTTTAACCGAAATAATAAGTTCCAGGATATGATTGCATGACCGCCAAACTGCTTTTAAAGGATTACCCCAAAAAGCTATAATCGAAGTAGACCAAATATGTAATGCAGTTACTGGATTGAAGTATCTTCCCGTCCAATGAAAATTTGCAGAAATTATAGTAATATCTAGATCCGTAAAATCATCACAAGGAGCTGCTTCTTATTGGCCTATATTCTCACTGCCGATTCTTTCAAAATTGTTAGAAAAAGGTATTCGGAAGAGGCTATTATCAATCATAAATGACAAAGATATCATTATTGCGCACCAATTTCGTTCCAAACCGAAACATGGAACAGCATTGGAACAATTACGTAGAGTAGTCGATGCCCTAGAAATATTTTTGAAGAATAAAATGTTTCAACTCTGCAACTTTTATGGATGTTGACCAGGAATTCGACAAAGTATGTCACTCCTGACTGCTCTTCAAACTGAATGTTAATTTACCACATCGTTTCTACAAGTTTCTTGAGTCGTACTTCTCGGAATGTCATTGCAAAGTCAAGTATAGTGGAAGCTACTCAAGTATCAAGAAAGCCTGGCTGGTGCCCCTCAAGGGGTGGTTTTAATTAAACAGCCGATCTTCCATAGACTGAAAGCGGAACAACGTTTGCGGATAACACAGCAGCTGTGACAGTATACGAAGATTCAAGTACGGTTGTAAAATTCTTACAAACAAATGGAAATTAAAGATTAATGCAAGTAAATCGACACATAGTATTTATATATCGTCGTATACCAGAAATTCCAATTTCAATGATGACGCAACTATTCCTATAGCCGATAAAGCAAAATATTTGGAAATGCACTTGGACAAAAGACTTACCTGAATGACAGTTTGGTAGTTGAACGGGCAGAATTAGATTTAAAGTTACGCAGATGGTATTGACTTATTGATTACTGATCAGCTTTATCTTTCTCCAATGTTCTGTTAATAAATAAAGTTACTTTAATTCCAACTGGACTTAATGAGTGCAACTATGGGGCTGTGCTAAACAGTCAAATATTGACATAACCCAATTTGTACAAAACGGAGTACTGAGAGCAGTAATTTGTGGACCGTGGTACATCGGCAACGAAACATTACATAATGACATAAATGTTAACACGTTCCGTGCTACGCAGACATATTTATTTAATGCGCTGAATATATATTTTACGACAAATTTAATTCTGTAAAATATATATTTCCACTAAAAGAATGAGGCATTATACAAAATGCAATATATAGAACGAAGCATATAAATTTGTTTAATTGTAATATATACTATAATTATTAATTACATGTAATGGTTGACTTTTTTAAAGCCATAAAAGGTACATGGTTGTATTGACATATTGTGTTATAATATATCAATTTTTAATCAAAAGAGCAAATGGCCTGGAGATCATGTCGGGTAAAATAGCTTGGCACGGAACGTGTTAAAACAAATTATTTTTCAACGTAAATATGTCAAAACCGATTTGCGATCTTGCGACCCGTAATACATCGGCAAATATATTACATAACGACTTTATGTGACTGTCTAATCTATGTTAATCGGCATGAAACCGCTTCTATAGAAAAGTCGAAGGGTCAACATTATATATGTCTACGTTTTATATATGTCTGCTTTAGGTGGATTGACCCAAAATTGAAACGAAATTTTCATGATACTATTTATCGTTTAGCTCCAAAAAGTTTCTTTAGCGTCATTACAAACGCAAAAATTGATGCTTATATTGCTGCTAATATTATCGTTAAAGGCTTTATCAGTGTCTAATGGAATATGAGCATCATAAATATAATCAATAGCTGATATATCAATTTAATAATCAATAGACCAATAGCTGCTGTACGATGCGCCACATTCGGCAAAATAATGATTAAAACGAAGAGGGGTATATGAATTTTATTTATTACAAAATCATGTATACAGTATTTATAAGTATGGCAGTCTGAAACTTACGAAAGACAAAATTGAAATGACGAAGTAGGATAAGAGGGGGAAATAAAATAAAAATTAATCGTCTCCCCGTCGGGGAATCGAACCCCGGTCTCCCGCGCGACGGGGATACTAACCACTATCCTAACGAGGATTTTCTGTCCGGTTTTATTTATTTACTGGTACATGAATGTTTGCATTAGTTTTTAACAATACATAAGTTGCATTAACACGAATCGAGCCACCAATATTTTTTTATGTTTTGACGGTGCGAGTCTTCCCGATCTATTTTCGATATTTTCGTATTAATTTTCGACGCGTTGTCATAATTGCCATCTGTGTTATACAAGATTGCCGTGTTGTCGGCTTTCCTAGTTACTTGATAGATCAAGGGTACATTCTCGCTATTCTGTATGTAACCTTGATCATCCAGGTATACGAAAGCTTCTGGCGGGGTGTATCCCGTCTGCCCGGTTTTTTCAAAGTACTGTGGGTTGGGGTATACGGAGCTGTTTATTAGACTGTTACTTTTTACGTTTCTAATGTTCGCCCAATGATTGCGGATCAATTTGAGCATGAACAAATCTATTCTAATTATTTCCGCGGTTTCGTAAAGTTTGGTGTTGCTAATTAATTTAGTGAAGTTGGACTCCGGAGTCCGGTATTTGCCTACACAAGCTCTGAGGCATTTTCTCTCGAAAACTCTGAGCTTCTCTATCGTACTTGCCGTTACGTTGAACCATGCGGGGCAGCCGTATGTCAGTCTTACAAGTGTCTTTTAACAAATAATTTTTGTTTTCGCGTCTAGCAATTTCGAATAAAATAGACGCTTGTGATTGGCGAATGCTCTTTGGGCTTTCTCGATTTGGGTTTGGACATGGTTTATAAAGTTTAGTTTGTAATCCAGATGTACGCCTGGACCACGAACCACATTTTTGTTTGCTATTTTGATTCGATCGACTTTCTCGTTGTGTAATTGAAAGTGTTTGGAGTGCGTTCGTACGTCCTTGTTCGCGTTTGAGAGCCGTGATGTGTATGGTCTGAATAGAATGATTTCGCATTTTTCAGTATTGATTTTTAATTCCCAAGTGTGGAAGTAATCTTGAGTTCTTCCGAAACTTTCTTGCAATCGCGTTCTTAACTTTGACGGTCTGCTGTCTTTTATATAAATTAGAAGGTCGTCTGCGAAAGCTACCGCGAATTTGTCAGTGTCGTCATTTAGGTCATACATGCGGAGTAAGTCACTTATATGTATGCTAAACAATATGGGAGAATTGACGGTGCCTTGTTGCAAGCCATTCTTAATCGCAAAGGTTCTTGTAGACGAGCAATTGTTTTCCGTTACTCTGAACTTTTTACCGTGAAGCATATCCCAGATCATTTTGACAAGGTGCGATGGAAAGCCTCTCTTTATGAGTTTAAAGAAGAGACCGTCCAGTAAAATTTGTCTATTTTCTGTTCAATGATATGGGAAAGCTGTCCTTTACCCATGTGTAAGTTTTTCGTGTGAACTGTCTCGAAGTGAGTACCTAGAATGTTTACTTTGTCTACCGTCTCCGTACACAGATGTCTTTTCGGGCGTCTGTGTGACGAGTGTTGAATCGTACGTTTGTATGCCGGAGGTGTGCGTTCGCCATAGGAATTTTTAGGGTTCCTATTGTGCTTGCCTCTTTCGGTCGGAATATGCTATTAATGGCCGGAAAAAAATTTCGACGATTGACGCGGTTATATATTGGAGATTTTGTTTTACCAGTAGGTGTTCACCGAATCGTGGAAAGCTTTCGTGATATCGTATCTGACTTTTTTAAGGGAATCTTTAAGTGCTGCTATTGCCGTATCGTTTCTACGTATGTACGATTCGAGGCTCGTGAGTCTGTTGAGTCGCGTGATGATCTGACTTTTTTGTCTGCGTAACTGAATCGAGGGGTGAGGTATTTGTCTGTCGCGTTGCTGTTTGTTGTGCGTGGGATAGTAAAGTCTATTGCGCTGGTAATGTTGCGGTTTAATTTGTCGAGGAGGATGTTTATTTCTCCTATGTTTAGATTTCTGTTCTGGAATGTCTGGGATGTCAGTCTTTGTTAAGTATTTCGCAAATTTGGTCCAGTTGGCTTTATGGAAATCGTATCGGTCCGGGATGACTGATTCCTCTACTTCTAGCGTACCCATCGAGGGTATCGATATTTCTATCAACACTGCTCGATGGTCGCTATCATATTCGAACGAGTGTAGGGTGTGATGGCTGGGTGTCTTGTGGAATACAATGCGACTATCCGCTAAACAGAGGTCTATGAAGGCCCCGCTTTTCGGATAGGATGGCACTGCTTTTCTATGAATGAAAAGTCCGTACGGGATCTGGTTTTTCGAGGGTCCACTTATTCAGCGATATACCTCGGCTATTGTTTATGACGTTACCCCAAGAGTCGTGTTTGGCGTTCAGGTCATCGGCTAGTATATAGTAATGGTTATCTTTATGTAGTTCCAATTGTCCAAAAAGGGATTTAAACTCTAACATAAATTCCTTTTTACAATTGTTCGTCGCATAACCCCTTTTTTTTTCTTTTTCTTTTAACGTGGGGGAAATCTTCAAAAAGATACCCAACCCCCTTGGAGGAGGGGGCGGGGTTATGTGGGGTTTGAAAATCCACTAAAACCCCCACGATGGCCATCCCCTCGCGGTATCGGAGCGCCATGGTCTTCGCGGCGACGCAACTGCTAGGACGCCCCTGCGACGCATCCCTAAGATTCCCTCCCGGCGCGACGGGAAATCGCACCTCAACCACACTTACAGCACGCACGCGGTGACGGGTCGCTACATTCATCCCACCGAACATCTCCGTCTCACACGCATGCCTCTCACGTCCCAGCCGACCAAGGAACTCCCTGAAACAACCGTGTTCGGTGAGATCTTGTGTCAGCTGGAACGTGTGTCGGCTGCCGCTGCGCACCCAGGCGTCCAGCACCGGGAGCACGGTTCCGACGGGCCGAGAAATCCAGTTGTGGTCGGGAATTGAACTCCGGACCTACAGCATATGAATTTTCAAGTGTCGCAGTTAGACTACATCATCACTTTCGTCGCATACCCTGCGATTACGAATAGCTTAGCTGCGTCTTGAAGCTTTATTTCTATAACTGTCGATTCGAAGCTTTTGTTTGTCGTTTCGTGGTCTAAACAAACGTGTCTGAATTTAATGTTTTTATTATGACGATTCCCGTTCCGCCAACATCTTTAGCATTAGACCTATCGCTTCTTACGAAATAGTAATTCTCGAATACAATTCTGTGTGGAGGATTCAATTTCGTTTCGCAGTGTAACATTATGTCTGGTTTACGGTTATTCAGACCATCCAGGAGAGAGGCGCGTCTTTCGTTTATGATTGAGTTTACATTAATTTGTATTATGTTGAGTCGTGTCAGTGAAAGTTTGTTAGCGGTAATTGGTTGTGCTATTGCGGGTGTAGCCATTAGAAGTCAATTCCGAGGGATTCTGTTCAGAAATTGATTTTATTCGTATTTATCTGGAGGCTTTCTGCTATGCGCGCGATCTGATTATTTATCGTGTTCGTCATTTGTCTGGTTTCTTCTAGTAACGTCGCACTAAATGTGTTTGTTGCGTTGTTTTGTGGTTGTTGGGTGCTTTCCATGTCAGGGTTTGTTTGCCTTTCTGTCTGAGTCTCCGTGTCTGTCTTCCCGATAGCACAGCGCTGTAAGAAATTGCGGGGTTCACTGTCTTGTTTATTAATTCTTGTTTTCGTTCTCTCTCTATTTTAGTTGCCTGTTTTTTTTCCTCTCTCTTCTGCTTCAATTCCTGAAGCCTTGGACAGCCCCTATAAGAAGCAGGGTGTCCAATGCTTCTGCAATTGACTCAGTATGGCCTGTCAATGGTCGTATCAATACGCGTGCACTCTTCTGGGTTGTTTCACACATTTCACACACCTGTATTCTAGGTTGCAATTCAAGGCGATATGGTCTATTCTTTGGCAGCTTTTACATTGAACTCGATCTCTTTGTACTATTTTTTCCTAATGGATTAGGGAGGTAGTACGATCTTGATCTGTTTTAAATTGTCTACTTTGCTGTCGGGAGACAGGTGGACTATATATATCGAAAGCTTTCTCCCATCCAGGATCGACTTCCTCGTCTCAAATTTTTTCACGGCTTCGAATTGTATATTTGGCACGTTTCTTGAGCGAAGTTCGATTGAGACTGTTTCCGGTTCGAATTCCCCATCTAGATTTTTTAGCAACGTCGATAAGTTTCGCGTACTTTTCGACGTGTACGATAAGAATTAAATTTTTTTTAAGAGGTCGCATGCTAACTTGTGCGCCAGGCTCGAGTTTAGGTGTAAAAGGTGCTTATTGTTTGTTAGTCGTTTCGTGTGAAAGTCTTTACTGACTTGCGAGATAATTTCAACATGTCTTTTTACATGTCAAGTCGAAGATCGTTATAGGAGGAGGCCTGGCGTTAGTTACCTGTTTACCGGTTTTCCAACAAATCATCGTATTTCGGCGATGCGGATTTCCCGCATGTTTCTGGTGTTTGGCTGGTGGCTGGTGGCTTTATTGTTGGCGCCATAATGGACAGCTTCAGTGGCAGTGATACTAATGATCTTTTTTTCGCTATTAGGTTTGGCACTGATTTTGCTGCTATTGTCCTTTTCTGTTAATGGTGTTGTTTATGCGGGCATTTATTTTATTTACCCGCTTCTCTGATAATCCTTTTTCTTTAATTATTTCTATCACTTTGTCTATATCACTTCCACTGTTTATGTCATTCCTTGATGTTATTATTAAATTATTATCCGTCGTGGCTAAGGGATTATTCCCTCGTATGCTTGGTGTATTGTCTATTTCTTGAACATGTATCACTACACAAAAAAAGTTTTCACTCTGGGTATAGTGTAGGTATACTCGCTTCGGTAAGGGCTTAATTTGTACATATATTTTAGATTATAATCATCCGGCGCAATGTTTGGGTTGTATTTAATTCCTTTGTTGTTCATTGTCCTATTGAAATAATAGATTAATGGGATATTGCTTTTGTTTTGAATAAAGCTCCCTTTATTCAGATAGGTAAACTACTCGGGTGGTGTGTAGCCGCCTGCCTGTATGTCTGGTAAGTTCAAAATAAAGCGGATTTGGGTACAAGTAGTGAGCCACGAATCAGTTTGTCAAGTTTCTATCTAAGTTGTACCAGTGGTTTCTAATTAATTTAAATACGAATAGGTCATTTCTGATTACTTGTGCTTCTCCGTATAGATTATGATTGTTGATGAGTTTGGTAAAATTGGATTTAGGTGTTCTATATTTACCCAGACATGCTCTCAGGCACTTTCGTCAAGAAACTTTGATCTTTTCTATGGTGGAAGCGCAGATGTTGAACCATATTTGGTAACCGTTTGTGATCAATGTGATCAATCTTATCAATATTTTATAGCATAGTATTTTAACTGTTTTACGCGTAAGTCTTTAGAATAGAATAATCTTTTGTTTGCCAGGAACGCGTTCTTAGCTTTGCTTAACTGAATGATATGTTCGTTATAATTTTGTTTGAAGTTCAGGTGTCTCGTGCCACTGGTCACTATCCGGCTCGAAGGACCAAAAAATGTCGCGTCGCTTCGCGAGTGAATTCTGTGGGATTCGACGTGTTGTAAGGCCGTCTCGCGATCACGTAATGTTGCCCGCCAAATTAATATGGAGCAACTGTTTCAGTTTGCACGAGCAAAAGGAAGGTCGCGGCTGGCGTCGAACGATAGACTCTTGTACAACGCGAGAGGAATTAGACTCTTGATGATCTCGATAAGTAGACTCTAAGATTCTCTATTCGGCGTTTCGTAGAGAACTGATTTCGTTGTCGATTTGATTGGAACTATTTGACGACTATTCCACAATTCGAAGAGGGCTCATGTTCCTCGGATCGGTCTTAGGAGAAATCGGGAGCTCGCCAGATATTATTGGTTGATTTGACCAAGGGCCTTGGTCCGCAAATCGGTCACCTTGAAGGAAGGGAAGGTTCGGACCACGTGGAGCCCTCAGGCCTATTATAAGCCAAGTCTTAAGAGCCATCGCCTAATTTCGTTAAATTAGGGGTTTCATTGATTCTTGTGTCTTCCTTGTTTCGCAACGGAACACCAGGTGAACACCTAGGTAACGGACCACCTGCGGTGCGTTTGCGGTGCGAATTGAGAATTTTTTAGAATGAACTCGTACGTCTGAGCTTGCATCTGATTTTGGAGAAGGGTATGGCCTGAA
>NW_016911074.1:0-236 GCF_001483705.2 Eufriesea mexicana
ATTCTCTGGCAAGTAGATGGCTGTACTTGCCATTGGTTTGAAGGCGTTAGGCGATGTATTCAAGAAAGCTATGGCAGCTTTTATGTTTTGAATAGACTTATTCTCTTGCAAGTAGATGGCTGTACCTGCCATTGGATTTATGGCGTTAGGCGATGTATTCTCCAAGCTATAAGAGATTAAAGATCTTGCATAGCCCTATTCTCTGGCAAGTAGATGGCTGTAATTGCCATTGGTTT
>NW_016911075.1:0-1153 GCF_001483705.2 Eufriesea mexicana
CCCATTAGTGGAGAATTGAAAGCACAAATCCACAGAATCGCTGCGTGTATTACAAAAGTCATGCCACCATAATCCTAACCCAAACCAACAGAACATAACCGAACGTAACCTAACCCAACCTAAAGTGCCGAAACAGCTACTGCTGACCCGCACATTCCCCCCGGCCATAGAACCAAGCTGGGCATGCCAGGGCACTGTAGAGCGCAGGGATCCGCCATACTGCAGTGTACATCTAAATAGTTAAAGCTATCCTCACCAAACTTTGTTTAACCCAAGATGACCTGTCGTAAAATGACCCAACATAAAGTACCGAGACGACTGTTGCTGTATTTCCCAGAGCCAAGCCGAAAATGTTGGAGCACAGTAGGGCTCAGAAATCCACCTAATAGCAGACTGTAGCACCAAAGTCATAGCTGACATCTCCTAACCTAACCAATCGTATCATAACGAAACGTAACATAACTCAAACTAACTGGCCGCGACCACTAATGCTGGCCTCCCCAGAACCAAACAGAACACACTAGTGGAGAATAAAATGCAGAAATCCACAGAATCGCCGTGTACAACGGTAAAGTCAAAGCTACAAAAGCCTAACCCGAAACAACAGGACATAGCCGACCATAGCATGACAAAACCTATCGTGCCGAAACCGCTGTTGCTGCACCCCGCAGTCGAGCAGGGCGTACTAGAGCGCAGTAGAGCGCAGAAATCCGACGCATGGCAGTGTACAGTGCAAAAGTTGAGGGGAACTTAACCAAACGTAGCGTAACCCAACTAACCGAACGTACCATGACACAACATAACGTGCCGAGGCCACTATTTGTTGCCTTCCCAGAGCCAAGCTGAAAATATTAGAGCACTCCAGGGAGCAGGAATAAACATAATAGCAGACAATGGCACTAATGACAAAGCTATCCTTTCCTAAACAAACAAATCGTAGCATAACCGCACGAAACATAGCTCAACCTAACGTGCCGCGTCCACTATAGCTGGCCTCCCCTGATCCGAGCATATCATATATGTGGCTAGTAGAACGCAGAAATCGATAGAACCGCACTGCATATCAGAAAAGTCAAAGCTACACAAACCAAACCCGAGCCAACAGAACATAGCCAAACCTACTCTAGCTGAACCAAACGTACCGAGCCCGCTA
>NW_016911076.1:0-4074 GCF_001483705.2 Eufriesea mexicana
GCATAACACAAAAGTCAAAGCTACCCCATCCTAACATATCCAAACGGAACATAACCGAAAGTAACCGAACACATTCTAACGTACCGAGGACACTATTGCTGGCGTCGGCATAGATAAGCGGAATATGATAGTGTACAATGGAGCCCAGAAGTCCATAGAATGTCTATGCTGAGCACAAGGGACAAAGATACCCTAACTTAAACCAACTTAGCCTAACCTAGCCTATCGTTATCTGACACAACCTAACGCGCCGCGACAGGAATTGCTGGCCTGCGCAGTCAATCAAAGCATATTAGGTCAGTGTCAAGAGCATAAATCCATAGTATCGCAGAGTATAGCAGAATAGTCAAAGCTACCCGTATCGAACATATGCTAACGTAATCTAACCGCACGTGGCATAACTGAATATAACGTGTAAAGACCACAATTTCTGGCATGCCCAGAGCCAGGTAGGATATATCAGAGCACAGTAGAGCGCAGAAATTATCCGAATAGCTGTCTGTAGCAAAGAAGTCAAAGCTACAGGGACCAAACTCAAGCAAACGTATCCTGTCCGTACGTAGCGTAACTGAAAATAGCGTGCCGTGGCCATTGTTGCTGGCCTCGCCCAGAGTCGTGCTGGTCATAGTAGAGGAGAGTAGTGCTCAGAAATCCATAGAATCGCAGTGCATAGCCGAAAATTCGAAGCTTCGCGAACCTAACCCATACCAACATAACCTTAACAAACGTAGCATAAGCCGACGTAACGTGACGAGACTACAATTGCTGGCATCCGCGGAGCGAAGCTGAACATACCAGAGCATAGCGGAGCGCAGAAATCCACCGAATATAAGTATAAATCACAAATGTCAAAGCACCCTGTCCTAACCCAACAAAACGTAACGTAGCCAAGCGAAGCCTAACTTAATGTGACGTGGCTTGACCACTATTGCTGGCCTGCTGCGGGCAGGTAGAACGTACTAGAGCACAGTAGAGCGCAGAAGTGCAACGAAAGCCAATATGTAGCAAAAAAGTAGAAGCTATCCCATCCTAGAATAACAAACATAAATATAGCCAAACGTAACTTAACCCAACCCAAAGTGAGGCGACAATTATTGTTGGCATCCCCAGAGCCGAGTACAAAGTATTAGAGAAGAGTAGAGCGCAGAAATCGATAGGACCACAATATATAGCGGAAAAGCCAAAGCTGCACAAACCTATCCCATACCAACGTAAACTAACCAAGCATAGCATATTTCAACATAACATGCGGCGATCACTATTGCAGGCCTACCCAGGGCCAAGCAGAATATATTAGCGCACAGTAGAGGTGGGAAATCCACCAAATAGCGGTGTGTTCACGAAATTCAAGGCTATCCTATCCTAACTAAACCTAACCAGATCTAACCAAACGTAACGCATCTCAAGCTAACGTTCCCAGACAACAATTGCCGTCGACCACAGAGCCATGCAGAGCATATTAGCGCAATGTAGGGCACAGAAATCCACCGAATAGCTGGGTACAGCTCAAAAGTCAAAGCTATCCTATCCTAAAGTAATCAATCGTAGCATAACCCTATGTATCATGATCAAAACTAACGTGTCGCGACCACTAATGCTTTACTCGTCAGGACGAAACTGAATGTAGTAGAGCTCCGTAGAGCGTAGAAGTCCACCACACATCAGTTTATGGTACGAAAGTCAAAGCTATCCTGAGCAAACCTAACATAACCTAACCCAGCCAAGCGTAATACATCTCCACCTAACGAACCGAGACGCCTATTGCTGGCATCACGGAGAGGAGCAGAATATATTAGAGTAGAGTATTGCGCGGAAATCTATACAATAGCAGTGCATAGCAGAAGCGTCAAAGCTACCCAAACATAACACATGCTAACATAACGTAACGAAGCGTAGCACAACTCATTACGTGCCGAGACCGGAATTGCTAGCATCGCCAGAGCGAAGGGCAGCATACTCGGGCACAGTAGAGTGCAGAAGTGCACCGAAAGCTGTGTGCAGCTATAAAGTCAGAGCTTTACAGCCCTAACATAGCAATTCCTAACATAACCAGACGTAGCATCACTCAACCTAAGGTACCGCGACACCCATTGCTGGCTTACTCAGAGCCGAGCAGGACATACTAGAAGGGAGTAGGGCGCAGAAATCCATGGATTTGAAGTGTATAGCTGAAAAGTCATAGCTATCCGAACCTAACCCAAACTAATATAACATTACCAAACATAGTGCACCGTGACCAACCTTGCTGTACTTGCCAGGGCCATGGAGACTATAGTAGAGCACAGTAGAGCGCAGGAATGCACCGAATTACAGTGTATGGCACGAAAGTCAAAGATATCCTAACTATACCTAGCACAACCTACCATAACCAGACGAAAACTAACTCATCTTAACGTGCCGAAAATACCATTGTTGACCTCCTTAGAGCCATGCAGAAAATATTAGAGCGCAGTAGAGTCCTGTAATCCACTGAAAGGCAGCGTATATATCAAAACTCGAAGCTATCCTATCCTAACCTGACCAAACGTAAAGTAACCTATCGTAGCCTAACTCAAACAAACGTGGCAGGAACACTATTGCTGGTATCTCCAGGGCCAAGCAGAACATACTAGAGCATAGTAGAATGCAGAAATTCACAGAAAGTCAGTGTATAGCACAAAGCTCAATGCTAACCTCTCCTAACATAAACAACCGCCATATAGCCAAACGTAACATACGACAAGCTAACGTGCCGCGACCACTCCTGCCGGCGTCCCCAGCGCAGTGCAGCACTTAGTAGAGGAGGGCAACGCTCAGGAGTCCATAGAACAGCAGTATGCAGCAGAGGACTCAAAGCTACTCGAACAAACACATACTGAAATAACATAACCAAACGTAGCATAACTCAACATAACGTGCAGCGATCACTATTGCTGGCCTCGACAGTGCCAAGCAGAAAATAGTAGAGCACAGTAGAGCGCGGATTTCCACCTCATTGCAGTGTACAGCACAAAAGCGGAGATACGCTTACATAACCTGCCCAAGCCGTACATAGCCTAACGTAGCCAATCTCATCATAAGGCACAGAGACTACAAATTCTGGCCTCCCCAGTTCCAAGAAAAAGCCACTAGCGCACAGTAGTGCGCAGAAATGCTTCGGATAGCTGTGTGCAGCAAAATGTCAAAGCAAACCTCTCCTAATATAGCATATCGATGCCAGCAATAGTGGTCGCGTCTCGATAGGAATAGTCAGGTTACGTTTGGCAATGTTACGATTGGTTAGGTTAAAGTAGGCTACCTTTGACTTTTATGCTATACACTACTATTCGCTGGACTTCTTCGCTCCACTGAAGCCTGGCACGTCCTGTTTTAAACCTGGGAGGCCAGCAAGCGACGTCGCGGCACGTCACTCTGAGATAGGTTACATTTGGTTAAGTTATTTTTCCTATGGTTGAATATGGACATCTTTGATGTTTGTGCCACACACTGCTACACTATGGACGATTGCGCTCTACTGTGCTCCGTCTTACCCCGATTTTCTCTTGGGACGCCAGCAATAGTGTTCGCGGCACCTTAGTTTGAGTCGTGTTACTTTTGGTTAGGCTAGGTTTGGCTAGAAGTGGTCGCGTTATCTCTGACTTTTGTTCTGTACAAGGCTATTCGGTGGACCTCTGCAATCTACAGTGCTCTTGTACCTTCTGCTTGGCTCTGGCGGGGCAAGCAATAGTGGGCTCAGCACGTAAGCGTCAGTTATGTTACGTTAGGCCTGGATAGGTTGTGTAATGTTATGGTTGGGAACCTTAGACTTTATGCTATACACTGCAATGCGTTGTGATCCTGCGCCCTAATGTGCTCTAGTATATTCTGCCTGTCCATGTGGAGGCCAGCAATAGTGGTATCGTCTCGTTATGCTGAGTTACGTTGCGTCAAGTTATGTTACGTTTGGTTATGTTATGATAGCGTGGGAATGACTTTTGTGCCAAACAACGCTCTTCGGCGGATATCCACGCCCTACTCTGCTCCACAACGTACTGCTTGTCTCTGGGGAGGCCAGCAATAGCGGCCGCGGCACATTATGTTGTGTTAATCTTCGTT
>NW_016911076.1:4837-27244 GCF_001483705.2 Eufriesea mexicana
CTTGACCCTGGAGAGGCCAGCAATAGTGGTCGCGGCACGTTATGTTGAGTTACGTTACGCTTGGCTATGTTACGCTTGGTTCGTTTAGGATACGATGGCCTTGAGATTTGCGCTACAGACTTCTATTCGGTGAATTTTTGCATTCCACTGTACTCTAGTATATTCTGCATGGGTCTAGCGTGGCCAGTAATGGTGGTCTCGGCACATTGGTTTGTGTTAAGGTACGTTCGATTATGACCGGTTAGGCTAAGTTTGGCCAGGATAGCTTCGACTTTTGTGCTACATACAGCTATTCGATGGACGAGATGGCCTTGAGATTTGCGCTACAGACTTCTATTCGGTGAATTTTTGCATTCCACTGTACTCTAGTATATTCTGCATGGGTCTAGCGTGGCCAGTAATGGTGGTCTCGGCACATTAGTTTGTGTTAAGGTACGTTCGATTATGACTGGTTAGGCTAAGTTTGGCCAGGATAGCTTCGACTTTTGTGCTACATACAGCTATTCGATGGACGGCTGCGCTCTACTGTGCTCTATCGTACTCTGCTTTTATCTGTGGGTGCCAGGAATAGTAGTCGCGACTCGGTAGGCTGAGTTATGTTACGCTTGGTTAGGTTAGGCTTGGCAAAGTTTGGTTAGGATATCTTTGAAATTTGTGATGTACACTGCTCTACGGTAGATTTCTGCGCTCCACACTGCTTTCCAATACTCTGCTTGGCTCCGTGAGTCTAGCAATAGTGGCCGCAACGCGTCAGGCTGAGATAAGTTACGCTCGGTCTGGTCAGGTTCGGAAATGTGTGGCCAGGACAGCTTCGACTTTTGTGCTATTCACTGCTATTCGTAGGATCCTTGCGCTCTACTGTATTTTAATTCGTTCTGCTTTGCTCCGGGGAGGCCTGCAGTATAGGTCTAGGCACGTTTGGTTAAGTTATGCTACGTTCGGTTTGGCTATGTGTGTCAGGTTAGGTTAATATCTCATTGACTTTTACTCTATACACTGCAGTGCGGTGGATTTCTGAGCTCTAATGTGCTGTAGTATATTCTGCTTGGCGGTGTGGAGGCCAGCAATAGTGGCCGCCGTACGTAAGGTTGAGCTATGTTACGTGTGGAGATGTTACATTTGGCTAGATTGGCATATAGTAACTTTGACTTTTGTGCAATACAGTGCTATACGGTGGATTTCTGCGCTCTGCGTGGCTGTACTGCAGTCTGCTTTACTCTGATGACACCAGCAATGGTGGTCCTTCCACGTTTGTATGCGTAATGTTACTTTTGGTTAGGCTAGGTTTGGCTATGTTTGTTATCATAGCATACACTTTCGTCATTTACACTGCTTTTCGGCTTATCTTTGCGCACTAATCTGCTCTTCATAATTCTGCTTGGCCCTGGGGATGCCAGCAGTAGTGGTAGAGGCACTTTACGTTGAGTTAGGCTACGTTTGGCAATGCTGCGTTAGTTTCGGTTGGGTAGGGTTGGCTTTACATTTCTGCCTTACACTGCGATTCTAGGGATTGCTGCGTTTTATTCTCCGCTAATATGTTCTCCGTTGTTCTGTTGGGAAAACAAAAATGGTCTCGGCACGTTAGGTGGAGTCAGGCTTCGTTTGGTTGTGTTACGCTTGGTTAAGCTAGGACAGGGTTGTTTTGAGTTTTGTGCCATACACTGCGACTTAACGGATTTCTGCGCACAACTCTCCTCTTATTCGTGCAGCAATAGCATGGTTCTGACAACGCCATCAGTGTTCGTATCGGTGCGCTATGCTGTGAAATGTTACGTTTGACTACGATAAAGTTTGGTTATCCTCGCACAGGGTAGCCTCGACTTTCCTGCTATACACTGCTTTTCGGTGGACTGCTGTGCTGTACAGAGCCCTAATATGTCCTGCTTGGCACTGTGGGGTTCAGCAGCATTGGTCTCGGTACGCAAGTTTGAGTTATGTTACGTTTGGTTAGGTTAGGATATCGTAGCTTTGACCTTTGTGCCATACACTGATTTTCGGAGGATGTCTGTGATCTACTGTGCTCTAATAAGCTCTGCTTTGCTCTGGTGAGGCCAAAAATGGTGGCCGAGCCTCGTTGGGCCTAGATAGGTTACGCTTGGTTTGGGTAAGTTAGGTTGGGTTACGTTATTGTAGCACCGACTATTACGCTGTACATTACTATTCTATGAATTCCTGCACTCTGCTCCCCTTTAATATGCACTGTTTGTCTCTGGGGCTGATAGCAATGGTGGTCGCGTCCCGTTAGGTTTAGTTACGTTACGCTTGGTTAGGTTAGCCTGGGATAGGTTTGGGCATTGTAGCCTTGACTTTTGTGCTATACACAGTTATTCGAAAGATTCCTGCGCTCTGCATCGCTCTAACATATTCTGCTTAGCCCTGGGGACGCGAGAAATAGTGGCCGCGTCATGTTATCTTCAGATACGTTACGTTCGGATACGTTAGGTTTGTTTGGATTAGGTCATGGTAGGTTTGGCCTTTCTCAGTGCACTGCTCTTCTATGTATTTCCGTGCTGTGCTCGTCTCTAACATGTTCTTTAAGGCTGCGGGGTGGCCGCAAGTAGTGGGCGCGGCAAGTTACCACGAGTTTGGGTGCATTCGGTTTGGTCAGGTTTGTTCGACATTGTGTGTATATCTTCGGTTTTTCCGCAATACACTGCTAGTCTATAGACATCTTCGCTCCGCTCCCCACTAATATGTTCAGCTGGGCCCTTGGGAGGCCAGTAATATTGGTCGTGGCGTGTTAGTATATGATAGACCGCGTTCGGTAAGGCATGTTATGTTCGGTTAGGTCAGGATAGCTTTGACTTTTGTGCTACAGACTGCTATTCCATAGATTTCTTCGCTCTACAGTGCTCTTCCATATTCTGCATGTCTCTGGTGGCGCCATTAATAGAGGTTACGGCACGTTATGTTGAGTCGTGTTACGTTCGGTTAGGTTAGGTTAGGATAGGTTTGGTTAGGGTATCTCTGGCTTCTGCGCTGTACACGGCTATTCGGCCGATATCTGCGCTCCACGTTGCTCTGTTATATGCTGCTGGCTCATGGGAGGCCAGCAACGTTGGTCTCGGCACGTTATGTTGAGTTACGTTGTGTTCGGAAAGAACAGATTTGTTTGCGTTAGGCTATAGTTGCCTTGGCTTTTCTGCTGTAAACTGCTATTCTATAGATTTCTGCGCTCTGTTCTCGTTTAATATGTTCTGCTTGGCTATGTGGTGGTCAGGAAGAGTGGTCGCCTCACGATAGGTTGAGTTTGGTAACGTTTGGATTGGTTAGGTTAGTTTGTGTTGGTACAGGAAAGCTTTGACCTTTGCGCCGTACACTGCTGTTCTTTGGATTTCTGCGCTCTACTCTCTTCCAATGCGTTCTGCTCGGCGCCGCGGAGTCCAGAAATTGTAGTCGGGGCACGTTGGGTTGGGATAGGTTACATTTGGCTTTTTCGGTTATGTTGCATTATGTTATGATAGGTTTGATTTTTTTCCACACAATGCTACTATATTGATTTCTGCGCTCTACTGTGGTATACCATATTCTGCATATATTTGGGTACGCCAGGAATAGTGGCCAAGGCACGATAGTTTGGGATGTGCTACATTTGGTTGGGTCAGGATAGGACAGGTTTGTTAAGGATAGCACCGGTTTTTGTGCTATACGCTGCTATTAGGTCGGATTCTGCACTCTACATGGCTGTAGCATACTCCGCTCCGCTTTCCTGAGGCCAGCAACAGTGATCTTGGCACGTTGGTTCGAGATTGGCTACGTTCGGTTAGGTTGGGTTTTTTGGGCGGGTGTGGATGGCTCCGGGTTTCCGCTGTACACTGCAAATCTCTGGATCTCTGCGCTCCGCTCCGCTATAATATCTTCTGCTTGGCCCTTCGGATGTCAGAAATAGTGGTCGCGTCACGTTGGTTCTAGTTTTATTACGTTTGACTAGCATAGGTTGTGGTAGCTTTGTCTTTTGTGCTACAGACTGCCATTCTATGGATTTCTGCGCTCTGCGGTGGTCTCCCGAATTCTGAATGTCTCTGGTGACGCCATCAACAGAGGTTGCAGATAGTTATGATGAACTATGTTACGTTCGGTTAGGTTAGGTAACGATAGGATTGGTTAGGATATATTCTACTTTTGTGCTGTTCACTGTTACCCGGTCGATTTCGGCGCTGTACGTAGCTCTAGTATATTCTGCTTCGCTCAGGGAATGCCAGCAACAGAGGTCTCGGCACGTTATGTCGAGACATTTTTCGTTCGGAAAGTACAGGTTAGCACGTGTTAGGATAGTGTGGCTTTGACTTTCGTGCATCCTCCGGTATTCTATGTATTTCTGAGACCTACTTTTCTCTATGTTCTGCTCGGCGCCGGGGAGGCCAGAAATTGTGTTGGCTGCACGATATGCTGGGTTACGTTACGTTTGGTCGTCTTAGGCTCGGACAGGTTTGGTTAGGATATATATGACTCTTGTGCTCCGCACTGCTCTTCTATGGATTTCTGCGATCCAATGCTCTCTATAGTATTCAGCACACCTCTGGGGATGCAAGCAATTGCGGTCGTGGTGCGTTACGTTGAAATGCGTTTCGTTCGGTTAGATTTGGTTTGTTTGTGTTAGGCTCGGACAACTGTCGTCTCTGCAGTACATTGCTATTCTATGCATTCCTACACACTGCTCTCCTCTAATAAGCTCTGATTGGCTCTGGGGTTGCCAGTAACAGTGGTCTCGGCTCGTTATGGCGGGTCATGTTACGTTCGGCTAGGTTGCGTCAGGCTAAGTTTGGTCAGGGTAGCTATAACTTTTGTGCTGTATAACGCCATTCGGTGGATTTTTGCGCTCTACTGTGCTCTGGCTTGTCCTGCTTTGCTCTGGGGAGGGCAGTAATAGCGTTCTCGGCTCGATAGTTTGAGTTGGGCTACATTTGGCTATTTTCTGTTCGTTTGGGTTATGTTTGGGTGACTCTGGCTATTCCGATGTACACTGAGATTCTGTGGACTTCTGCATCCTACTCTCCACTATCGTGTTCTGCTGCGCTCTGTGGAGGCCAGCAATAGTCTTTGCGGCACGTCTGGTTGAGTTAGGTTACGTTTGGTTATGTTACGAATGGTTAGGTTCGGAGAGGATAGCTTTGGCTATAGTGCTATAGTCAGATATTAGGTGGATTCCTGCGCCATAGAGTGCTCTAATATATTCAGCTTGGATATTGGAGGGCCAGCAGTAGTAGCCTCTGCACGTTACATTGTGTCAGGTTGCGATCGGTTTTGGTAGGGTCAGGACATATTTGGTCAGGATGGCTTTAACTTTTGTGCTGTGCAATGCTATTCAGTGGATTTCTGCGCTCTACAGCGTTCTGGTACTTCCTGTTTGCCTCTGTGAAGGGCAACAATAGCGGTCTCGGCTCGTTATGTTGAGTCAGGTTACTTTCGGTTATGTTGGGTTAGGCAATGTTTGGTCAGTGTAGCTTTAACGTTTGTGCTGTACGCTGTTATTCGGTGGACTTCTGCGACCTACTGTGCTCTATTACTTCCTGCTTACTTGGCTCTTGGGTGGGCAAAAATAGCGGTTTCGGCACGTTAGGTTGAGTTACGTTAGGATTGGCTATGCTACGGTTGGTTAGGTTAGAAGGGGACAGCTTTGACTTTTTTGCAATAGTATGCCATTAGGTGGACTTCTGCTCCCAACATCGCTTTCATATCCTCATCTTGGCTCTGGGGAAGCCAGCAATAGTGGTCGCGGCACGTTAGGTTGTGTTACCTTACGTTTGGTTGTGTTACGGTTGGTTATGATTGGAGAGGGCAGCTTTGACTTTATTGCTATTGTATTGTGTTAGGTTGCGCTTGGTTATGTTACGGTTCGTTAGGTTAGGAGGCGATACCTTTGACTTCAGTGCTGTAGCCTGCTGTTAGGTAGGTTTCTGCCCCTGCAGTGCTTTAATATCTTCAGCTTGTCTCTGGGAAGGCCAGCAACAGTTGTCTCGTCACGTTACGTTAAGTCATGTTACGTGCTGCTAGGTTTGTTAAGGCAATGTTTGGTTGGGATAGCTTTAACCTTTCTCCCGTACGCTGCTATACGGTGTATTTCTGCGCTCTACTGTGCTCTAGTATGCCATACTTGGGTCTGGGGTGGGAAGAAACCGCCGTCTCGGCACGTTAGGTTCAGCTAGGCAACGACTGTCTATGACCTGTTGCTTTCGGATAGGCTTTGGTACCTTATACTTCTCTGATATACATTGCGGTTCTATGAACTTCTGCGTTCTACACTCCACTAATGTGTTCTGCTTGGCTATGGGGTGGCCAGCAACAGTGGTCGCGGCACGTTAGGTTGAGTCTCGCTATGTTTGGTTATGTTCTGTTTGTTTTAGTTAGGCTTGGGTAGCTTTGACCTTTCAGATATACACTGCGATTATATTGATTTCTGCGTTCTGCTCTCCGCTTGCGTCGTCCGCTTGATCCTCGGGAGTCCAGCTATAGTAGTCGCGGCATAATAGGTTCAGCTTGGTTACATTTGGTTATGTTACGGATGGTTATGTTAGGAGAGGGTAGCTTCGACTTTAGTGCTATAGCCTGCTGATAGGCGGATACCTGCTCCCTACAGTGATTTAATATTTTCAGCTTGTCTCTGGGAAGGCCAGCAACGGTGTTCCCGACACGTTACGTTGAGTCATGATAAGATCGATTAGGATGTGTTTGGCAATGTTTGGTCAGGACAGCACTAACTTTTGTGCTATACACTGCTATTTTGTGGTCTTCTGCGCTCTACTGTGCTCTAGTATGCTCTGCTTGGCCATGGGGAGTGCACCAAAGCGGTCCCGGCACGTTAGGTTGAGTTAGGCTATGTTTGGTTATGTTCTGTAGGTTTGTGTTAGATTTGGGTAGCATTGACTTTTCCGATATACACTGCGATTCTACGGATTTCTGCATTCTACTCTCCACTAGTGTGTTCTGCATGCCTCTGTGCAGGCCAGCAATTATGGTCGTGGCACTTTAGGTTGAATTAGGTTACGTTTGTGAATGTCAAGGTTGGTTAGGTTAGGAGAGGATGGCTTCGACTTTAGTGCTGTAATCTGATAATAGGCGGATTTCTGGGCCTACAGTGCTCTAACATGTTCAGCTTGGTTCTGGGAAGGCCAGCAGTAGTGATCTCGGCACGTCACGTTGTGTCACGTTACGTTCGGACTGGTTGGGTTATGCTAAGTTTGGTAAGTATTGCTTTAACGTTAGCACCTTACACTGCAATTCGGTGGATTTATGCGCTCTACTGTGCTCCAGTGTATCCTGTTTGTCACTGGGGATCGCAGCAATAGCGGTCTCGGCACGTTAGGTTGAGTTAGGCTATGTTTGGCTGTGTTCTGTTCGTTCGGGTTAGGTTCGTGTAGCTTCGACTTCTGTGATGTACGCTGCGATTGTACGGATTTCTGCGTTCTACTCTCCAGTAATGTTTACAGCTTGACTCTGTGGACACCAGCAGTAGCGGTCGGTCATGTTAGGTTGAGATAGATTACGATTGGTTATGTCACGGTTGGTTAGGTTATGTGAGGACAGTTCTGACTATAGGGCTACGGTCTGCAATTAGGTGGATTCTTGCGCCCTAGGGCGGTCTCATGTTTTCAGCCTGGCCCTGGGTAGGCCACCGATAGTGGTCTGGGCACGTTATGCAGCGACATGTTGAGTTCGGTAAGGGTGGGTTAGGCTAAGTTTGATCGGACTGCTTTAGCGTCTGTGCTCTACACTGCTATTCGTTGGACTTCTGCGCTCTACTGGGATCTAGTATGTCCTGCTTGTTTCTGGTGATGGGAGCAATGGCGGCCTCTGCACGTTAGTTTGAGACAGTCAATGTTGGCTATATTCTGTTCGTTTGGGTTAGGTTGTTGTAGCATTGGCTTTCCTGTTATGCACAGCGGATGTATGGATTTCTCCGATATACTCTCCACTAGCGCGCTCCGCTTGTCTCTGAGGCCGCCGGCAATAGTGGATGTTGCACATTAGGTTGTGTTAGGTTACGTTTGGCTATATTACGGTTGGTTATGTTAGGAGAGGATAGCTTTGACTTTAGCGCTGTAATCAGCCATTAGGCGGATTTCTGCGCCCTACACGGCTCTAATATTTTCAGCTTGGATCTGGAAGGCCATCAGTAGTGGTCCCGGCACGTTATGTTTAGTTAGGTTACGTTCGGTTAGGTTGGGTTTGGCTGATTGGGTAGGTTAGCTTCATTTTAAGAGCTGTACACAACTATTGGGAACATATCTGCGATCTACTGTGCTCTAGTAAGTCCTGTCCGCCTCTGGGGAGGGCCACAATAGCTATCTCGGGCCGTTAGTTTGGGTTAGTCTATGTTTGGTTAAGATAATCTCAACTTTTGTCCTGCACACTGCCATTCGGTGGATCTCTGCGCTCTACTGTGCTCTAGCATGTCCTGCTTGACACTGAAGAAAGTAGCAATATCGGACTCGGCACGTTAGGTTGAGTTTGGCTATGCTTTGCTATGTTCCGTCTATTGGGCTAGGCTTGGGTAGCTTTGACTTTTCTGGTATACACTTCGATTCTACGAATTACGGCGTTCTGCTCCACGCTAACGTGTTCTGCTTGGCTCAGCGGAGGCCAGCAATAGTGGTCGCGGCACGGAAGGTTGAGAAACGTTACGTTTGGATATGTTACGGTTGGCCAGGTTAGGAGAGTGCAGCATCGACTTTAGCGCCATTAACTGCTATTAGATAGATTTCTGCGCATTACAGTGCTATAATGTTTTCAGTATGGCTCTGGCAAGGCCAGCAAGGATCGTCTCGGCACGTAATGTTTAGTCAGGTTACGCTCGGTTTGGTTGGAATAGGATAAGTTTGGTTAGGTGGCTTCAACTCTCGTGCTCTACATTGCTGTTCGGAGGACATCTGCGCTCTACTGCGCTCTAGCATGTCGTGCTTTGCACTGGTGAGTGCAGCAATAGCAGTCTCGGCACGTTAGGTTGAGTTAGGCTTTGTTTGGCTATGTCCTGATGGTTTGGGTTGGGTTTCGGCAGCTTCGACTATTCTGCTGTACACAGCGATTCTATGGATTTCTGCGTTCTGCTCTCCAATAGTGCGTTCTGCTTGACTCTGGGGATGCCAGCAATAGAAGTCGCGGCACGATAGCTTGAGTTAGGTTACGTTTGGTAATGTTACTCTTGGTTATGTTAGGAGAGGATGGCTATGACTTTAGTACGACTGTCTACTGTTAGGCGTGTTTCTGCGCCCTACTGTGCTCTAATGCTTTCAGCTCGGCTATGGAAAGGCCACCAATAGCGGTCGCCGTGCGTCAGGTTGGGTTATGACACGTTTGGATATGTTACGATTGGTTAGGTTAGCAGAGGTTAGATTTGACTTTAGGGCTATTGTCTGCTATTCGGTGGATTTCTGCGCCCTACAGTACTGTAACATGTTCAGCTTGGTTCTGAGAAAACCAGCAATAGTGCTCTCGGCACGTTGCTTTGAGTCAGGTTACATTCGGTCAGTTTGGCTCAGGCCAAGTTTGGTTATGCTACCATTATCTTTTGTGCTGTGCGCTGCTCTTCGGAGTAGTTGTGCACTCTGCTGTGCTCTAGTATGTCCTGATTGGTTCTGGGGGTGGTGGCGGAAATAGTGGTTTCGCCACGATAGTTTGAGTTAGGATATGTCCTGTTATGTTCTGATGGTTTGGGTAGCTACGACTTTTCCGATATACACTTCAATTCCATGGATTCCTGCGTTCTAATCTCCGCTATCGTGTTCTGCTGGGCTCTGGGGATGATAGCAATATCACTGGCGGAGCGTTAGTTTGAGTTAGGTTACATTCGGATGCGTTACGGTTGGTTAGGTTAGGAGTGTATAGCTTTGACTTTAACGCTGTAGTCTGCTATTAAGTGGTTTTCTGCGCCCTACTGTGCTCTAATACTTTCAGCTCGGCTCTGGTAATGCCAGCAATAGTGGTCTCGGCGAGTTGTTTGTGTCAGTTTACGCCCGGTTAGTCTGGGTTAGGCTACGTTTGGTTTGGAGTGCCTTATCTTTTGTGCTGTGCACCGCTCCTCGGAGGACTTCTTCACACAGCTGTGCTCTGGTATGACATGCTCGTTTCAGGGGCGGGAGCAGCAATAGAAGATTCGGTACCTTAGTTTCAGTTAGTGTAAATTTGGTTATGTTGTGCTGGTTTGGGCTAGGCTTACGTAGCTTCGACTTTTCTGATATACACTGCGATTCTACGGACTTTCGCGATCTACTCTCCACTAACGTGTTCTGTTTCACTCTGGGGAGGTCAGCAATTGTTCTCGCGGCACGTTAGGGTGAATTAGGTTACGTATGGTTATGTTACGATTGGTTAGGTTAGGGTAGAATAGCTTTGACTTTAGTGGTATAGTCCTCTATTAGGTGGATCCCTTGCGCCCACAGTGCTCTAATTTTATCAGCGCGGTTATGGGAAAGCCAGCTATAGTGTTCTCGGCACGTTACGTTTTGACAGGTTACGTTCGGTTAGGTTGGGTTAGGCTATGTTTGGCTAGGATAGCTTTATCCTTTTTGCTGTGCACTAACATTCGGTGGACTTCTGCGATCTACTGTGTTCTGGCATGTCCTGCTTGGCACCCGGAGGGCAGCAGTAGCGGTCTCGGCACCTTAGGTTGGTTTAGGATATGTGTGACTATGTTCTGTTGGTTTGGGCTAGGTTTGGTTTGCATCGACTCTTATGATTTACACTGCGATTCTCCTGATTTCTGCACTCTACTCTCCACTTGTGTGCTCTGCTTGGTTCTGCGGAGGCCAGTAATAGTGGCCGTGGCATGTTAGGTTGAGATTCGTTACGTTTGGGTATATTCCGATTGGTTAGGTTGGTAGAGGGTGTCTTTGACTTTAGAGCAATAGTGTGCAATTAGGTGGACTACTGCGCCCTGCAGTGCTCAAATATTTTCAGCTTGGCCATGGGAAGGCCAGCAACAGTGAGCTCGTCTCGTTACGTTGGTTGAGGTTATCCTCGGTTAGGTTGGTTTTGGCTAAGATTGGTCAGGATAGCTTTAACTTTTGTGCTGTACACTGCTCTTCGGTGGACTTCTGCGTTCTGCTGTGCTGTAGTATGTCCTGTGTGGCTCTGGGGGGGGGGGGGGGAATAGAGGACCTCAGCACGTTAGGTTGAGTCTGGCTACGATCAGCTGTGCCCTGTTGGTTTGGGTTAGGCTTTGGTAGCTTCGACTTTTCTAATATACATGACGATTATATGGATATCTTCCTTCTATTCTCCACTAGCGTGTTCCGCTTGACCCTGGGGAGGCCAGCAATTGTGTTCGCGGCACGTTAGGTTTGGTTGGGTTACGTTTGGTTATGTTACGGTTGGTTGGGTTAGGTGAGGATACTTGAGACTTTAGTGCTTTAGTCTGCTATTAGGCGAATTCCTGCGGCGTACCGTGCTCCACTGCTTTCAGCTTGGCTCTGGCAAGCACAGCAAGAGTGGTATCGGGACGTTATATTGGGTCAGCTTAAGTTCGGCTGGGTTGGGTTAGGAAATGTTTGCTTGGGATAGCTTTAACTTTTGTGCTATACACGGCTATTCGGTGGATTTCTGCCCTCTACTGTGTTCTAGTATGCACTGCTTAGCTCTGGCGAGGGCAGCATTAGCGGTGTCGGCAAGATATGTTGGTTTTTGCTATGACTGGTTATGACCTGTTGGTTTGGGATAGGTTTGGGTTGCTCCCTCTTTTCCGATATACACAGCAATTATATGGACATCTGCATTCTACTCTCAACTAATGTGCTCTGCTTGGCTTTGGGGTGGCCAGCAATAGTGGTCTCGGCACGTTTGGTTGAGTTAGGTTACGTTTGGTTATGTTACGCTTGGTTTGGTTAGGAGGGGATAGCTTTGACTTTCGCTATGTCCACAGCTTTTCGGTGGATTTCTGCGCTCCACTGTGCTCTAATATGCTCTGATTGCCGCTGCCGAGGCCGGCAATAGTGGTCTCGGCGCGTTAGGTTCTGTTAATCTGCGTTCGGTTAGGCTACGTTTGGATATGTTATGATAGGATATCTCTGACTTGTGTGCTGTACACTGATGTTCAGTGCATTCCTACGCTCTTCACTGATCCATTATACTGTGCATGACTCTGGGGATACCAGCAATAGCGCTCGTGGCACGTTAGGATGTGTTAGGTTACGTTTGGCTAGGTTAGGTTAGACCACGTTTTGTGTTGATCGCTTTGACTTTTGCGTTATACACTGCTATTCGGTGGATTCCTGCGCTCTACTGTGCTCTAATATGTTCTGCTAGGCTCTCGGTAGTCCTGTAATAGCGGTCTAGGCACATTACATATAGTAACTCTACGTTTGGTTAGGTTTGGTTAGGACAGTTTGGGTTAGGATATCTTTGACTCTTGTGCTATACACTACTATATGGTGGCTTTCTGTGATCTACTCTGCTCTAGTCTTGTCTGCTTGGCTCTGGGGAGGCCAGCAATAGTGGTCCCGACAGGTTAGGCTAAGCTATGCTACGTTTGGTTGGGCTACGTTTGGATACCTTTGGACAGACTCTCTTTGACTTTTGTGCTATACCCTGCTTTTCTGCGGATTTCTACGGCCTGCGTTGCTCTTCTACAATCTGCTCGAAACTTGGGAGGCCAGTATTTGTGGCCTCCGCACGTTAGGTTGAGCTATGTTACGTTTGGTTACGTTTTGTTAGTGTGGGTTAGGATTGGATAGATTTGATTTCCGTGGTATGCGCTGCTATTCGGTGAACTTCTACTGCCTAGTGTGCTCTAGTATGTATAGTTAGCTTGGTTAGGTTTTGTTAGGTTAGGTCAGGATAACCTTGACAATTGTGCTCGTCACTGACTGCATGTGGTCTCCAGTGCTCTATTGTGCTATATCGTATTCAGCTTGCCTCCTTTAAGGGCAGCAACAGCGATCCCGGGACGTTAGGACGCGTTAGGCTAGGTTTGGTCATGCTACGTTTGGTTAGGTTAGGATAGGATAGTTGACCTTTGCGCTGTACACTGATATTGGGTGGATTCTTGCGCGCTACAGTGATCTAATTGCTCTGTTTTTCTCTGAAGAGGACGAATATAGTGGCCGCGCCGCGTTAGGTTGGGTTAGGTTACGGTTGGTTTGGTTGTGGATGTTTGCGTTAGGTTAGGATATCTTTGTCTTCTGTCCTGTACACGGTAATGCGGTGGACTTCTGCGCTCTACAGTACTCTAGGATGGTCCGCTTGGCTCTGGGGAAGCCAGTAATCGGCCCATTAGGCTCCGATAGGATTGGTTTGGTTATGTCAAATAAGCTTCGGTTAGGTTTGGATAGCTTCCACTTTTCTGCTGTACGCTGCGATTCCACGGATTTGTGCGCACTACACTCCTCTAATATGCTTTGCTCGAACCTGTGGAGGCTAGCAACACTGGTCGCGGCACGTTAGGCTTAGCCAGTTCACGTTTTGTTACAATAGGTTGGGTTGGGTTATGTTAGGATAGATTCGACTATTGTGCTCAGAACACATATCCTGTGGAATTCAGTGCTCTACTGTGCTCAATCGTATTGCACTTGGCTCTGGGGCGCCAGCGACAGTGGTCGCGGCACTTTGGATTGAGGCATGTTACGTTTGGTTATGGTAGGTGTGCCTGGGTTTGGTCAGGATATCCTTGACTTCTGTGCTTTGCAATTCAATGCGGCGGATTTCTGTGCACGACTGTGCTCCTGCTTATTCTGCTTTGCTTTGGAGAGGTCAGTAATATTGGTCTAGGTGTGTTAGGTTGTGGTATGATGTGCATGGCTGTGTTGCGTTTGGTTAGGTTAGGATAGTTTAACCTTGAATTTTGTGTTATACGCTGCTGTTCGGAGCATTTCTGCGCTCTACCGTGCTCTACTGTGCTCTGTTTGGCTCTCCGGAGGCCGGGAATAATGGTCTCGGCACGATAGCTTCAGTTATGCTACGTTTGTTTATGTTGAGCATAGATATCGCAGGAAAGGGTAGCTTTGGCTTTTGTGCAACGCACTGCTATTAGGTGGTTGTCTGCGCTCTGCTGTGCTCTGATTCGCTCTGCCTGGCTCTGCGGAGGCCGGCAATAGTCGTCCCGTCTTGTTAGGTTTATTTATGTTACGTTTGGTTAGGTTAGGATAGGTCCGGTTTGGTCCGGATATCTTTGACTTCACTCTTCTCAGGTATATACTGCCTGGAACGGCGGAGGTCAGAAACTGTGGCCTCGGCAGGCTAGGTTGGGTTTGGTTACGTTTGTATATAGTACGTTTGGTTAGGTTAGAGCAGGATAGATCCAACTTTAGTGCTTTACACTGCTTTTCGGTGGGCTTCTGCACTCTACTCTCCTCTAGTATGTTCTGCTTTGCTCGGAGAAGGCCAGCAATACTGGTCGCGTCACGTTAAGTTGAGTTACGCTACGTTTGATTACATTATGTTCGCTCCGGTTAGGCTGGGATTGCTATGACTTTTGTGCTATACACTTCTGTAGGGTGGGTATATGCGCTCGTCTGTGCTACAATATGTTCTGCTTGGCTATGCGGAGGCCAGCAAAAGTGGTCTCGGCACGTTAGTTCGAGTTATGGCGCGTTTGGTTGAGTTAGGTTTTTTCGGATCAAGTTACGTTAGCTACGACTTTTGCGCGTTCAATGCGGTCCATTTCTGCGCTGTACCGCGCTCAAGTATATTCTGCTTGGCTCTGCGGATGCCAGGAATGGCGGGCTCGGGATGTTAGGCTGATTCACGATACGTTTGGTTAGGTTAGGCCATGGCAAGCACGGTCAGGTTATCTTTGTCTTTCGTGTTATGCACTGCTATACGAAGGATTCCTGCGCTCGACTCTGCTCTACTATATTCTGCCTTTCACAGGGGTGGCCAGCAATAGTGGTCGCGGCGCGATATGATGAGTTGGTCTACGTTTTACTAGGCAATGTCTGGTTACGTTTGGTTAGCATGACTTCGACTTTCGTGATATACGCTATTATCAGGTGGGCTCTTGTCGTCTACTGTGCTGTGCTATATTCTGCTTCGCTCTACGGTGTCCAGCAGCAGCGGTCGCGTCACGTCATGTTTTTGACATGCAACGTTTGGTTAGTCTAGGTTATGTCAGGTTAGGTTAGGATTACTTCGACTTTTGTGCCGTACACTGCTCTTCGGTGGATTTCTGGGCTCTACATTGCTCTACAACAATCTGCCAGTCTCTCGGGAGGCCAGTAATGGCGTTGGCGGCACGTTAGGTTGAGTTAGGTTACGTTCGGTTAGGATAGGTTAGGTCAGGTTAGGTTTGGCTACGACTGCTTTGTGCCATACATTATCATTCGGTGTATTTCTGTGATCCACTCTGCTCTACTACGTTCTACTTGGCTGCGTGGAGGCCAAGAGCAGTGGTGGCGGCAGGTTATGCCTTGTTATGCGGCGTTTGCTGCGGTTGGGCGAGGTCAGGTGAAGCTAGGATATCGCCGCTTTTGTACTATTGACTGCAATTCGGTGGATGTCCTTCCTCTAAAGTGCTCTACCATACTCTGTTCGACTCTGGGGTGGCCAGGAATAGCGGTCTCGTCATGATAGGGTGAGTTAGGCTGCGTTCAGTTACGTTATGACTGGCTAGGTTAGGATAGGCTGCTTTAACTTTGGTTGCATACACTGCGAATCTGTGGATTACTGCGCTCTACCGTCCTCCAATATGTTCTGCTCGTCTGTGGACAGGCCAGCAATAGTGGTCGAGGTACGTAAGGTTAGGTTGTGTTGCATTTGATTATATTGCATTTTGATAAGACAGGACAGGATGGCCTAGACCATTGTGCTGTACACTGCTATTCGTTGGGTTTCTACGCACTACGTAGCTCTACAATACTCTGCTCGACTCTGGGATGGCCAGCAATAGTGGTGCCTCGGCACGTTAGGTTGAGTTAGGTTACTCTACGTTAGATCAGGTTTGGTCAGGTTAGGCTTGGCTTCCTTGGCTTTTGTGCTATAAATTGCTATTCGGCGGATTTCTGCGCCCTAATGCGCTGTAATATACTCTTATTTTCCCTGGGGTGGCCAGTATTAGTTGTCTCGGCACATTATGTCGATGTACGTTTCTTTCCGATACGTTAGTTTGGGAAGGTTCCGTAAGTATTTCTTTTAAATTTGCGCTCTACCATGCTGTTCGGTGGATTTCCGCGCACTACATCGCTCTACAATACTCTGAGCGACTCTGGGTATTCGAGCAATGGTGGTCGTGGCACGTCAGTTTGAGTTAAGTTACGTTTGGTTAGGTTGGGTTAGGTTAAGTTTTGCTAGGTTAGCTTCGACTTTCGTGATATACAATGTTATTCGGTGTATTTCTGTGATCTACCGTGCTCTACTACATTCAACTTTGCTCTGGGGAAGCGAGCAGCAGTGGTCGCAGCACGTAGTGCTGAGAGATTCTTCGTTTGGTTAGGTTAGGTTAGGTCTGGTTTGGTTAGTGTACCTTGGATTTTTGTGCTATACACTGCTATTCGGTGGATTTCTGCGCTGTACATTGCTCTACTATACCCAGCTCGACCACGGGGAGGCGTGCATTAGTGGCCGCGGCAAGTTAGGTTGGGTTATGTTGTGATTTGTTTGGTCAGGTTGGGCAATGTTTGGTTAGGATAGCTTTGACTTCTGCGTTATACATTGTTATTCGGTGGTTTCCTGCTTTTTACTGTGCTCTAGTTTGTTCTGCTTGGCTACGGGGAGTACATCAATAATTGCCTCATCAGGTTATGTTGAGTTACACTAGGTTTGGATGGATTAGATTAGTTCAGGTTTGGTTAGGTTACCTTCCACTTTTCTGCTTTAAACTGCAATGCAGTGGATTTCTGCGCTCTACTGTGTTCCGGTATGTTCTATTTGGCTCTGGGAGGGGCCAGCATTGGCGGTCTCGGCGCGTTAGTTTCAGATACGTTACGTATGTTTGTGCTTCCGTTTTGTTTCGTTAGGTCACGATAGCCTTGACTTTTGCGCTATACACTGCTATTCGGTGTGTTTCTGCTTTCTAGTCAGCGCTAACACTTGCCGCTTGGCTCTGGAAAGGCGAGCAATATTTGTCTCGGTCTCGTTTTGTTGTGTCACACTACGTTTCGGTAGGTTTCGTTAGGTCAGCTTATGACAGGGTATGTTTGACTTTTGTGCTATAAACTGCAGTGCGGTGGATTTCTGCGCACTGCTGTGCTCAAGTATATTCTGCTCGGCTCTGTGGAGGCCAAAACTAGTGGTATTGGCGTTTTCGGTTGAGTCTGGCTACGTTTGCTTGTGATGGGTTGGTTAGGTTAGGATAGGTTATCTTCGACTTTTGTGCCATACGCCGCTAGTAGGTGGATTTCTGCGCTCTACTGTGTTCTAGTATGACCTGCTTTGCACTGTCGCCCTCAGTAATGGTAGTACCTGCACGTTAGTCTGAGATAGGGTACATTACGCTGGGTTCGGCTCGAAAGGTTTGGTCAGGATTTCTTTGACCTTTGCGATATACACTGCTGTTCGGGGCATTTCCGCGCCCTACATGGCTTTACTACACTCCGCTCGACTATGCGCAGGCAAGCAGGGGTGGTCATGGCACATTAGTTTGGGTTAGGTTACGTTCCGTTTGATTTGATTAGGTTAATTTCGGTTAGGATAGCATTGGCTTTCTTACTATACGCTATTACGTGTTAGATGCCTGTGATCTAATGTGCTGTACTATATTGTGATTGGCTTTGGGGACGCCTGCAGAAGTGGTCGCGGCACGTTTTGTTGAGTCATGCTACGTTCCGTTATGTTAGGTTGGATCAGGTTAGGTTAGGTTATCTTCGACTTTTGTGCTGTACGCTGCTATCTGAGCATTTCTGCGTTCTACTATGTTCTAAAAACTTCTGCATGCATCTGGGGAGGCCAGCAATAGCCGTCTCGGCAAGTTAGGCTTGGCTATGATACGTTTGGATGTATTAGGTATTGGGTAACCTCGGTCAGGTTAACTTAGACCTTCGTGCTATACACTGCTATTCGTAGGGTTCCTGCGCTCTACTGTGCTATTGTATATTCTGCTTGGCCCTGGGGGGGGGGGCAGCAATAGTGGTCTCTTCATGTTACGTGGTGTTACACTACGCTTCTATAGGTTCCGTTAGGACAGCTTAGGCCAGGGTATGTTTGACTTCTGTGCTACACACTGCAGTGCGGTGTATTTCTGCGCTCTGCTGTGCTCTAGTATATTATGCTGGTCTCTGGGGAGGCCAGCACTGCATTGCTCAACTCCAGTCGAATCTGGCGATGCGAGCAGTGGTGGTCGTGGCAAGATTAGTTTGAGTTAGGTTACGTATTGCTTGGCTAGGCTAGGTTATGTTTAGTTAGAATAGCTACGACTTTGGTACTATACCCTAATAAGTGGTGGACTCCTGTGATCTACTGTTGTCCAATATATTCTGCCTGGCTTTGGTGGAGCCAGCAGCAGTGGCCGCGGCACATTACGTTGTGCTACGCTACATTCCGTTAGGTTAGGTTATGTCATGTTTGGTTAGGGTGTCTTCGACATTTGCGCCATACGCCGCTCTTCGATGCATTTCCGCGCTCTACGTTGCTCCACTATACTCCGCCCGACACTGGAGTGGCGAGCAGGAGATGTCGTGGCTCGTTACCGTGTGCTATGATGCGTTTGATTATATAAGGCTAGGTCAGGATAGGTTAGGGTATCCACGGCTTTCGTGCTAAACACCGAAAAGCGGAGGATTTCTGGGACCTTCTATGCTATAGTAGATTTTGCTTGCCTCTGTGGAGGCCAGCAATATTAGTCTCGTCATATTAGGTTTGGTCGCGTTAAGTTTGTATGTCTTACTTTTGGCTAGGTTTGGAAAGTCAACTATGACTTCTGTGCTGTACACGGCCATTCGATTGACTCCAGCTCCCTAATGTGCTCTAATATGCTTTGCTTCGCGACACAGAGGCCATCAATGGCAGTCGCGGCACGTTATGTTCGGTTAGACTACGTTTGTGTAGGTTAGGTTAGGCCATGTTGGGTTAGGTCATCTATGACTTTTGCGCTATACACTGCAATGCATTGGATTTCTGCGCTCTGCTCTGCTCCAGCATATTCTGCTTGGCTTTGGGGAGGTCAGCAATAGTGGTCTCGGCACGACAGTTTCAGCTATGCCACGTTCGGTTGTGATACGTTTGTTGAGGTTAGGATATTATAGTTCTGTCATTTGTGCTATAAACTGTTATCCGCGGATTTCTGCGCTCTACTATTCTGTAGTATCTCCTGTTTGGCTCTGGGGAGGCCAGCAATAGTGGTCTCGACACGATGTGTTGTGTAATGTTACGTTTGTTTCGGTTAGGTTGGATCAGGCTTGGTTAGGACGTCATCGACTTTTTTGCTGTTCACAGAATTTCGGTGGAATTCTACGCTCTACATTGCTCTACAATACTCTTCTCGACACTAGGGAGGCGAGCAATAGTGTCCGTGGCACCCTAAGCTGTGATAGGTTACGTCTGAATAGGTTGTGTTCTGCTTTGTTTGGCCACGATGGCCTTGGCTTTCGTGCCATACACTGCTTTCGGTGGATTCCTGTGATCTACTGTGCTGTAGTATATTCTGCTTCGCTCAGGGGAGGCCGGAAGCAGTGATCGCGACACGCTAGGTTGAGCTATGCTACGATTGCTTTGGTTAGGTTAAGTCAGGTCATGTTAGGTTATCTTCGACTCCTGTGCCTTACACTGCAATGCGGTGGATCTCTGAGCTCTTATGTGCTGTAATGTGCTCTACTTGGCTCTACGGTGTCCAGTAACAGAGGTCTCGGCAAGATAGGTTGAGTTGCGTTAAGATTCATTAGGTTGGGTTAGGATGGTTCGGTAAGGATTACCTTGGCTTTTGTGCTATACACTGACATTCGGTGTATTTCTGCGCTCTGCATTGCTCCACTATGCTTCGCTCGACTCTGGGGCAGCGAGCAATATTGGCTGAGTCACGATAGGTTGAGTTATTTTATGATTGGTTATGCCAGGTTTGGCTATGTTTGTTTATGGTAGCTTTGACTTTCGTGCTATTCAATGGCGCTAGGTGGATTCCTGCGATCTATTGTGTTCCACGATAGTTGGCTTGGCTTTGGGTACGCCTGCAGCAGTGGTCGCGGCTCGATATGCTGAGTCATATTACGTTACGTTAGGTTAGGTTAGATCAGGTTAGGTTAGGATACCTTCTACTCATGTGCTGTACACTGCTATACGCGCATTCCTGCGCTCTACTGCGTACTAATATTTTCAGCATGGATCCGGTGAGACCAGCAATAGCCGTCTCGGCACGTCAGGTTTGTTCACGTTACGTTTCGTTAGGTTAGCTTAGGAAGGATAGGTAAGCGTTTCTTTGGCTTTTGCGCTATGCACTGCCATTCGACCGATCTCTGCGCTCTACGTTGCTCTACTATACTCTGCTCGACTCTGGGGAGGCGATCAACTGTGTTCGTGGCACATCAGCCTGTGTTGGGTTACGTTCAGTTGGGTTAGGTTAGGCTACCTTTGGTGACAATAGCTTTGACTCTTGTGCTATACACCGCAATACGATGGATTTCTGCGGTCTGCTGTGCTGTAGTACATTCTGCTTGTTTCTGTGGAGGCCAACAATAGTGGTATCGTCGTGCTAGTTTGAGCTAGGCTGCGTTTGGATGTGTTACGTTTGGCTAGGTTAGGATAGGCAACTTTGATTTCTGCGCCGATCACTGATTTTCGGTGGATATCTGCTCTCTAATGTGCTTTAATCGGCACTGCTTGGCTCTGTGGAGGCCAGCTATAGTGGTATCGTCATGTTAGGTTTAGCTAGGCAACGTTTGCGTATGTCACGCTTGGCTGGGTTAGGATGTGCTATCTTGTCTTTCGTGCAATACACTGCTTTTCGGCGGATCTACTACCAACCAATGGCGGCGGCAAGTCATGCTGTGTTCTGCTGCGTTAGGATTGGCTAGATTAGGCAACATTAAGTTAGGTTATCTTCGGCCTTTGTGCTATATATTGCTATTCGGTGGATTTCTGCCCTCTACTGCGTTCTAATACCCCTGCTTGCCGCCGGGGTGGCCAGCAATGGTGGTGTCGGCGCGATAGGTTTGGATAGATTACGTATATTCGCCTTACGTATGGCAAGGTATGGCTACGATGGCCTTGACGTTTGTGCAATACACTGCTATTCGGTGGATTTCTGCTCTATACACTGCTCCAGTATATTCTGCTTAGTTCTGGGGAGGCCAGCAGTAGTGGTCTCGGCACGATAAATTGTGTATGACTAGGTTTGCTTACGTTTCGTTTGGTTAGGTTAGGATAGAAAAGCTTAGATATTTGTGAATTACAGTGCTATTCGTTGGATTTTTGCGGTACACTGTGCTCTGCTACATTCTGGTCGGCACTGTGGAGGCCAGGTGCAGCAGTAGCGGCAGGTCATTTGAGCTGTGACACGTTTTTTTAGGGTAGGCTAGGTTAGATTATGTTAGGATATCATCAACTTTTGTGCTATACACTGCTATTCGGTGGATATCTCCGGTCTACATTGCTCTACTATACTCTGCTCTACTTTGAGGAGCCGAGCAATAGCGTCTCTGGCACGCTAGGTTAGGTTGTGTTACGATTGGTTAGTTTAGGTTAGATTATGTTCGATTAGGATAGCTTCTACCTTCATGCTACACACCGTTATTCGGTGGGTTTTTGCGATCTATTGCGCTCTACCACGTTCGACTTGGCTCTGTGTAGGCCACGAGCAGTGGTGGCGGTGCGCTACGTTCAGTTATGCTACGTCTGTTTAGGTTAGGGTAGGCCAGGTTAGATTAGGATATCTTCGACTTCTGTGCCCTTCACTGCTTTGCGGTGGATTTCAGAGCACTGCTGTGCTCTAGTACACTCTGAGTGTCCGTGCGGAGGCCAGCAGTGGTGGTCTCGACATGATAGGTTGTGTTATGATACGTTAGGTTATGTTACGTTTGACTAGGTTAGGATAGGCTGCTTTGGTAATTATGCTTGACACTGCTATTCCGTGGACTTCCGCGATATAGTGTACTCTACTGCGTTCTGCTTGGCGTTTGGGAGACCAGGAGCTGTAGTCACGGTACGTCATGTTTAGTTATGCAACGATTGATTAGGTTAGGTCAGGTGAGGTCAGGGTATCTACGGCCATTGTGGTATTCACAGCAATGCGCTGTATTTCCGCGCTCTACTGTGCTGTAATACATTCCGCTTCTCTCTGTGGTGGCTAGCAGTAGTGGTCTCGACATATTTGGTTCATTTATGCTACGTTCGTATATGTTACGTTAGGGTGGGTTAGGTTTGGCTACCTCGACTTTTGTGCCATTCACTGCTATTCGGTGGACTTCCTCGCTCTAATGAGTTCTATATTCTCTGCTAGGCTCTGAGGGGGCCAGCAGTATTGGTCTCGACAGGATAAGGTAATGTCGCATTATCCTATGTTTAGATAGGTTACGATAGGCCAGGTTCGGTAAGATTATCTTCGACTTTCGCGATATA